>NC_091989.1:153312713-153500282 GCF_044704955.1 Pristiophorus japonicus
AGTGGCTGAGAACTTGGACAAATATGAACTGATCAGAGAGAGCCAGCATAGATTTGTAAAGGGTAAGTCATGCCAAACTAACCTAGTTGAATTTTTTGAGGAGGTCACTAACATGGTAGCTAAGGGAGTGTCTATGGATTTTATTTATGCAGACTTCAAGAAGACATTTGATAAGGCTCCACTCAAGAGACTGTTAGGACAAATGGAAGTGCAAAGAACTGGAGACAAGCTTTTGACATAGGTAGAGAATTGGTTAGGAGGTAGGAGACAGAGTAGGGAAATGGGTATCTGTAACTTATCCAACCATAGTTCACATCTTTCTGAAGTACAAAATTATTCTAAAATTGGTTGATTTGAACAGGCTTGTCCAGGCCAAAACCAAACTTTATTACATAAACTATAGCAGGCAATGTATATTTCTGTATGTATATTTCTGTATGTTGTAGGGCTGCAGAATCTATACTGCATTTCAGCACAGAGTTGGTCAGGACTTTACCAAATAATAAAATTATATTTCTGCTTATCCTCGCTACATCAGGCACATTTATATTTCTTCATATATTTTAATAATAAGAAGCTTGCATTCTGCTTTTTTCATACATTACATTGTTAGCATATGGCTGCTATAATGTCAAAATTCTGTGTCACAAATGACAAAATCCCATGTAATTTTCTTATTCAGTGAGACTGTATCACCAAAGTAATGTCACTGAAATAATCTCACCAAAAGCAAAACAACAACAAGCTCGTGAGAATAAAAATATTACTGGCCAGAAAGCTTAGGTGGAGTAATCTTAAGCTTCACCCAATAAACCTTGGATCATTGCTGAGTAAGCTATGAGATACCATCCGAGAAAGTCTTCAATATTGAGTGATTTGGGAGCACAATAAAGGAAGCCTTGAGCTTTGATCTTAGAACCTTTATGCATCAAATGGGAGAAACTTTCCATATTAAGTCAGGGAATTTGATCAGCCACTGGGAGATACAGGAATCTGGAAAAGTCTTCAGCAAGAATGAAAGGAGAGGATGTCCATCATAGTATCTATCAGAGTAGAAAACTTGATTTTCTCTCACAATTGCTGTTAGGTAAGGAAATTATATTAATTGTCATGGTGAAAGATTTGAATCTCATTGTATTGCATTAAAGATAGCAGTGAAAATCTTAGTATTTTGAGTGTATGTAGATAAAAGCTGTGAGAATCAGGAAATTTTTCCAAAAGGCTTTTTTTGTGTTGCCCACTTCTAAATAGTGGAAGCATAGGTGAATAAAAGCCAATTCATGGAACAATGTTGGTAAACTTATCGCCTTTTATATGCTGTGTAAATATTCAATCAGAATTATTGATGCCACATACTTCATCCTCATTCACAGCAATGCTGCTGAGGCTGGTAGTGATCTGGGTGTTTTAATAGTCAGCAAAGAACCTTTGTCATTTAGTTCGTTCTGGTCTGAAAGTTGTTCAGAAACAACACTGCTCCCAAAATACTTCCCTGTAGTATAAACTTGTATGTTGTGTCTTCAGAACTCAATGTGGGCCAGCTATCATTTCCAGACATCAGTCATTTTCAGCTGTTTTTAGCTACAACCAAATCCTCATAGATATACCTTCTAATGCATTATTTTCATGACTGTCTTCGGAATGATTTTCTTTAAAATGTGTTTTATTGTTTTATGGTTAGGTCCCCATCCGCTGCTGAAGCTCAGCACAAACTTGTTACAAGATATTACTTGTACAGATGCCTGTGATAGTTAATCTCGAGAAATTTAATTTACATAATTGGTGTCGAATTTAATTAACCTTCTTCGGATAGATTAGCTGCCTAAATAAGAAATTAAAGTTTCCAGTGGGTGCATGAACTGTGGACATCTTATTAGCTATATGCGAACAGTGTAAAGTATGAAATATTGCAGAATGCTAACCTTTATTTTATGAAATGTAAGAAATATAAATGTGCCCGATGTAGAGTTGATGAGCAACAAAGACCTGATGTACTCTGCGCGGAAATGCAATAGAATCAGCTGCCCTGTAAAATGTGACATTACTGTACTTCTGCAGTGTGAATGTCCAGCTCCCAAAGTGATTTCTGATCCAGACAAGGCATTGGATTACATGAAAATTATTTTTTAAATTTCGATTTCTTTGTCTCAACTCCGATTGTACACCCGGATTAAAAACATAACAATCTGTACCCAATTAAAAGAGTTTCTTAAAGGAACAGCCCAGCTTCCCGACCCCGAGGCACTTCAGCATTTTAAAACACCCCGTAGCTCTGGCACGCCCGTGGCGCTTTATTACCAATGAATTAGTAAAAAAATGGAAACATAACACTAAACACACTGATAAACAACAATAAGCAATGTGCCACTGACTCTGTAAGGGTGATTCTTTTTAAAGCTTTAACACGTAGCGAAAAATTGCTACCATAAACTAAATAGTTCATTTTAAAACATTGAATTAAAATAACAGCGCTAAAGTTACCCAGTCCGGGCTGATTTAAGCGAGTTGATCTGGATTAGTGATAAAAACTAAAATGACGGCGATTTAATTCAGAAACGCGACTTGATTTGCTAGCGGTCTGCTTACTGAAATTAACCGAGGCTTCAAACCTCACCGATTGCCGGAAATGTAACTCAATTAATTTAATCTTTCCGCGAGTTAATTGGTTTCTTCCGTATGTATTCGTTACAGCATCCCTCCATTTAATACTTCAAACTACCGACTATAAAAATGTATCACGGTAAAAAGCTCAGTTCCGACCAAAAAGTACCTGGACAGCGAGTGCTGAGTTCAGTCTTCTCTCAGTTCGCCCGTGCTCAGCGATACCCAGTTAGTGAGAGGCAGAGTGAAACACTGGTCGATCGAAAGCACTCGAGTACTTCACTCTCGCTCAAGCTCCCATAGACAGCAGCAGCTAGTAATAACAGCAGCGCAACTACCGGTCCCTCAGGGCTAACCTATTCCTCTTGATCGGGTGTAGATGGGTATGCCTTCCTTTCCCCTTTGAATTATAAAGCCGACTCCCTTTTAACTCTGGGACCACTGCAGTAGTATTTTATATCTGAAATCGGTTCCTGAGGTGGGGAACACTATTCCAGGGAGGGAGGAGGGTAGGGGGGACATGAATTTTTTTTTAAGAACATGAATAATAAATGAAATCCTCGAAGTGGTAGGACAACAATGCAGCTCCCATGAAATTGTGTTATTTTATCTTAATTATAATAAATTATATTCCAATTGGCTAGAAAAAGAAAGTAGCGCCTTTCACGACCACCGGACGCCTCAAAGCGCTTTACAGCCAATGAAGTACTTTTGGAGTGTAGTCACTGTTGTAATGTGGGATACGCAGCAGCCAGATTGCGCACAGCAAGCTCCCACAAACAGCGATGTGATAATGACCAGATAATCTGTTTTTTGTTACGTTGATTGAGGGATAAATATTGGCCAGTACACCGGGATAACTCCCCTGCTCTTCTTCAAAATAGTGCCATGGGATCATTTACATCCATCTGAGAGGACAGACAGACCTCGCTTTAACGTCTCATCTGAAAGACGGCACCTCCAGCAGTGCAGTGCTCCCTCGGTACTGCACTGGAGCGTCAGCCTAGATTAATGTGCTCAAGTCCCTGGAGTGGGCCTTGAACCCACAACTTACTGAAGCCAGGTAATGGTTGAAATGGAATATACTTTGACAGGCACCGTTGCAACTTGTGCCAGCATTTGCGGCTCGCTGTTTTTTATGCGGTATCAGACAGCAACTTCACGTGAGCACAGACAAACAGTTAAACGCGAAAATCTGGACGTTGCGGTGCAAAAACGGCATCTCGTTGCTTGGCTCCCCATTCAAATGTATCGACGGGCCTGAAGTTCCTGAATTTACCTCAGAGATAATGACTAGACTCACCACAGAAAGTTAGGGCCTGTCCATTTCAGTCTAAATACTCTTTTTAATGACATGATATGTCTTATTTACTGCCAAACAACCTCTCTGGCACTGAATGCTAACTTCTACAAGTATGGAGCCTCATTCCTTCAGATTTTAATTATTGTTGGAAAGTTTTTTCAAATCCTTTACCTAAAATTTTAGTTTTACTTTTTCTTTCTGTTTCTCTTTTATCTCTCTCTTAATCCAATCTTTCTTTTCCTTCCTTTATTTTGCTTTCTGCATGCGTTAAATCCCAAACTTGCAGTCTGTCAAGTTGACAGACTATCCAGTGTGACTGTATTATCTGCATGGCTGGTGCAGAGTTGGTCTAATTGTCCACCAACTGCCCAGCAATGAAGAGGGAACATTTTTCAGCGGGTGCAAACAGGCGCAGGAGCCTGTCTGGACAACGTAAAGGAACCGGGGATGTGGGTGAAGCATCAAAGCAGCAGCTTGAGTGCTTGGAAAGAGATCCGTGTTTAAGTTACCATGTACTTTGCTGAGGTGGTATGTTTTTCAGCACATCAGAGTAATGAAGTTCAGTGAATGGGCTCGACTGCATGTAATGATCAACTTACTCAGAAATCCAAGATTTAAGTTAAATTAAGCAGGGCTGTCGTTTCAGTGCATTCAATTGAACATTGAAAAAAAATCACTGTATTTCCATATTGTGGGTGATGAGGTGCTGAGCTTAATCAGGGATAAATAGACCATGTTCACTTCACTATTATGGACTACCACTATTATCCCACGAGTCAGATAAATGGTGTAATGTCTGCATTTAACATTTGATTAATGTCGGCCATTGGAGATTTCTGTTTCCTGATTAGTGCACCACCCCACATGATCCCAGATACGTTTACACGCAGAATGCGCCCCGGGATGCGTGGGCCACTACGCTGCGCACAACATCGCAGCTAAACAACGCAAGTTTTCAAAGGGGAGCTTGCCGCTAAGCACATTTTCAGGGCCACTGTCTTTCACTAGCAGAAGCAACAAAGTTGTCCTGCCAGTTTTCTTGAAATGCGTCCTGGCTACTTTGTTTTGCTCCCACCCTGTGTGTCCCCGGATTTGGTGTTGAAAAAATAGTCACCCTATTCTATGGCTTCTTTGACTTTATTTCTGCTTTAAAGAAAATCTTCAAACGGTGCACCTGAGAGGGCAGACGCTGTACCGTCCCATCCAAAAGACGGCACCTCTGACAGTGCAACACTCCCTCAGTAGTGCACTGGAATGTCAGCCGAGATGTTTGTGTTCAAGTCTCTGGAGTGGGACTTGAACCCACAACCTTCTGACTCAGAGGTGAGGGTGCTACTAACACAGCCACAGACACTGTAGTTGCTGAAACACGTGGCCTATTCTGTAAATATATAGCCAAAGAAGCACTTAGTACCATACCAAAATTTGAAATGGTAGTAACCCCTCCCTTGCAGAAAAGGTTTGAGACATGTATGTGATAGAACAAAGCTTAAGGTTCTTATGGAACAGCTCTTAGAAATTTGAACACAATATCTGCCAGTGTTAGCTCCACATCAGACCTATCTATTCAAATCCAATTTTCCTGCTCTTTTCTCAAAGGACCTGCTGCAAATTCATTCATTTTGCTATTTTCACAAGCTGGCTCTTGAAATAATTATCTTGTGAGAATGGAAAAAGGTGCAGGACAGTTATTAACCACCATACTAATATTTCAATGAGCATTATGGCCTGGTAAAGTGTCTTAGAAGGGATCTTATCAGGTTTGTAAGCACATGAATGCAGCAATGACATGATCGTTGAAACAAGTGCATTATTATGTCACTGAATGCGACTGCTGCTATATTTGAAACTTCTCAATAATTACCCTGCAAACAAACATCAAAACAAGAACCACATTGAATAATGCTAACATCTATTGTAATGTAAACTTATCTTAGTGGTAAACATAGTGGAGAGGCTGTTTTTAGCTGTTCAAGAACTGAACCTTCCTCCAAAGAAAGATTCAACCCAGTAGTCTCAGCTAGTTTCAGACCCAGCTTCCAGAAGTGTTCGAACACAGTATGCCAGCTAGATCCCTTAAATTATTTTAAATTCTAATTTCTTCCATTTTTCTCCACAATTACTGGACTAAGACAATTTAGAAGATTCAGAAAGTTAAGTAAAACAACTCTATTTCCAGAGGTACAGCAATTCACTGGAAGCACATTGCCTGACACATGTCGGAATAAGAACTGTTTTATTTTCACCAAGTAAGATTGAGCACCTGAGCTCCTGTTAAACAAGATTGCATGTTAACATCAATTCCATATGTAATCCTCCAAACATTGAGCTCGACCTGTTTTACTGCAACCAATCAGTTATTTAGTATCTGCCTAACTAATCCTATTTCCACGGTGGTCTAATGGTTGCATCATTTTCACTTACTGAATTGGTAGACTGTGCCCACTGTTGAGTGTTCACACCCATGAATAACATCATAGCAACAGACATCGTTGCTGTGTTTCATGACTGACCTTCCTTGAAAAAATGGCTCAACTGAGAGATAAACTAACTTTTCACTTGCCTTGTGAGGTAAACAGATCTGTCAATCTCTAAATTTTTATTTCTCCCTTATCTTATCCTGTCTGTAAGGCAGAACACCTAGAAGATTAAAATGTAGAACAGTTTCATTACTTTATTAAACCAAGCAGTATACTATACTGAAGAAAGTGATTGTGACTCAAAACTACAATTAAATTAATTAATCACAGATACAGCTGCTCAATATTTATGAGAATGCAGTTCTTAATACAAATATACAATTTTCCTAAATTTCAGTATTCTGTGAATATTAATGGGCTGGATTTTGCGGGGGAGGGGGGGATCAGCAGCCATGATTGTTGGAGGGTCAGGTGGGAAAGTATTATTTTTCCCCAGCGGGTCAGGACCCCACTGTGAACCCGCCACAATGCACCTTCCCCCGATGTCGGGTCTGATGGCGCTGAGCAGACTCGACGCACAGCGGTGGGTTCATAACCGGGCACCCAATTCAGGTAATAAGTGGCTTGTTTAGAGTCACTTAAGAATAAATTTCAGCTCACCTTCTGCATTTGACAGTTCGCCCATGGGGTCCATGTGGACAGAGGCTGTCAAGCTGAGGCAGGAGTTCAGTGACCATTGAATCATAGAAACATAGAAACATAGAAAATAGGTGCAGGAGTAGGCCATTCGGCCCTTTGAGCCTGCACCACCATTCAATAAGATCATGGCTGATCATTTACCTCAGTACCCCTTTCCTGCTTTCTCTCCATACCCCTTGATCCCTTTAGCCATAAGGGCCATATCTAACTCCCTCTTGAATACATCTAACATACTGGCCTCAACAACTTTCTGCAGTAGAGAATTCCACAGGTTAACAACTCTCTGAGTGAAGAAGTCTCTCCTCATCTTGGTCCTAAATGGCTTACCACTTATCCTTAGACTGTGACCCCTGGTTCTGGACTTCCCCAGTATCGGGAACATTCTTCCTGCCTCTAACCTGTCCAATCCCATCACTCAGTTGAGTTGACAGCTTCAAATGTACAGTAAAAGCTCCCACCTTACAGAGACATCTTCCCTCAGCCACAAACTCTTCCTCACTGCATTTCCACAACAGATTCACCATGCTGCAAGTCTTTACACAAGTCTTTGTCAGTCTGACCTCATTACCTCTTTCACCATTAACACATTGGGCCCGAAATTAGTGGACTTACTGTCACCGAGTTTTCTCGGCGGTCTCCCCTCTCAGAGAGTTTGGTGGAGGCCTCCCGCCGGTGGGGAGATGAGACCGCTGGGTACCGTCCGTTGGCGTGCGCCGGCGTGCAACGCACAGAGAGTCCTCCCACCCGCCGAGCTGCCAGTTTGGTCCTCCGCTGCAGCAGGGGGAAAGACCACTGTGTGGAGGCAGGTCTAACCTCAACGGTAAGGATGAAGACCTGCAAAAAAAGATTAGTACACTTCTTTTCTTTATTTCTTTTGCCGGGATTTAGGTGGATGGGATCCCCTGAAGGATTTCTAGTGGGTTTTTTTATGTTTTGAAAAAAATTTATTTCATCAGTTCCCCCCTCCCTAGGCCTGATTCAATCCCTGGCTGCACTTTGCCGAGGATTACATTTGCCGCCGAGAATGGGAGCTACCGCCTGCTGCTGCCCAGAATCGGCGCATAAGTCCCATTTTTGGCAACGGGCCCTTTCCCAGATTTTTCCATGAAACTTCCGCCCAAAGTGCCGTCAGGATCTCAGCGGTCCTTTGGACGGTATTTGGGGGTGGAACTTTCACCAATTTCGGGCCCATTGCTTCTGTCACCTGTACTTCACTTGCCATATAGTCCATCAGCATGGATGCTGTTTTTACTATCTCATCTTGGTCCTCAAAATCCCACCATGATAAGCCCCAACACCAGCATCATCAGGCACACCAGCAGCACCACCAACAACACCAAACTTCTCCGCAATCACCTGATGTTGCACATGACAGGGGACATCAGCACTCGACCACATTGCTGCCTGGGTGGCCAGGGGTGGCCTCACCATGACCAGATTTACTTCATTTGACGCTGTATACACTGGCTGCCACATGATGTGCCAGGTTGGCACCACCCCACACCAACACCATAAAGCATCCCTACAATGTCCAGCCCATTCCTTTCACACTTATGACCATTGCAGGGTGCACCATTATGTCTCCCCATTCACTGCAACTCATTAAGCCACTTCCAAAGGTGCACACAGATCTGTTCAAGAACAGAAAGTGTTGAAAATAAAGGTTTCAAAGTTTGACAACACATTTACAGAAACTTTACATGAACATTGAATAAAACACCCAAGTGCCTACCCTTGTGTGTTGTCAGTTGGTATGGTTGCACTAGGTTGAGGGTGAGTGCGAAGGGTGGCTAGTGAGATAGGGATGTGATAATGTAGATAGAGGGGGATGGGTGGAGGTGCAAGATAAGGTGGTGTAAGATCATGCAGGAGTAGGGTAGGGAAGGCAGAGTGATGGGGATGTGATGTGTGGCACAGCAGGATGAGGTTGAGTGTGGCTTTGTACTAACATTTCATGATCTACTGAGATAATTGAAACATTTGCAGCACTGTACCCAGATCCTCCTGACCACATCCTTGCTTGTGCCCTCCTCTGCAATGTACAACCAGGCTGTGTTGATCACTTGGGGAGGTCTCTTCTGCCCGTTTATATTTTAGTTTCTTCTGCCCGTTTATATCTTAGTCAGAAACAGTACAAGTCATGATGGTTTCTGTCAAACTAAATTTCATTAAAATGTGCAATGGGATCTTCAATTTTTAAATCTGTCACTAACAGCTTCCTGTTGCAATGATTCTAGTTATACATAGGATTACATAAGATATACAGCAAAGAAACAGGCCATTCGGCCCAACCAGTCCATACCGGTGTCTATGCTCCACTCGCGCCTCCTCCCATCTTTCCTCATAGAAACATAAAAACATAGAAATCTACAGTGCAGGAGGAGGCCATTTCGGCCCATCGTATCCGCGCCGGCCGACAAAGAGCCGCACAGCCCTTGATCAGCAGCCCTAAAGGTTACATATAAACATATGAACAATGACAAAGAGCACCCAGCCCAACCAGTCCGCCTCACACAACTGCGACACCCCTAATACTGAAAACATCTACACTACACCCCAACAGGAGCCATTTGATCTTCTGGGAGAAGCAAAAACCAGATAAAAACCCAGGCCAATTTAGGGAGAAATAAAATCTGGGAAAATTCTTCTCCGACCCATCCAGGCGATCGAAACTAGTCCAGGAGATCACCCTGGCCATATTCTATTCCCTGCAGTACTTACATTATATCTGTGCCGTCCAACAAAAGGTCATCCAGTCTAATCCCAATTACCAGCTCTAGGTCCGTAACCCTGCAAGTGCCCATCCAACCATCTCTTAAAAGTGGTGAGGGTTTCTGCATCCACCATTCTGCAAGTTCCAGATCCCCACAACCCTCTGTATAAAGAAGCCCCCCCCCCCTCAAATCCCCTCTAAACCTTCCACCAACCACCTTAAAACTATGCCCCCTCGTAATAGACCCCTCCACCCTCGTAATAGACCCCTCCACCAATGGCAATAGACCCTTACTATCCACTATGTCCACGCCCATCAATATTTTGTACACCTCAATGAGCTCTCCTCTCAACCTCCTCTGTTCCAATGAGAACAAACCCAGCCTATCCAATCTGTCCTCACAACTAAGATTCTCCATTCCAGGCAGCATCCTAGTAAATCTCCTCTGCACCCTCTCTAGTGCAATCATGTCCTTCCTATAATATCCTAAATCTATCCACAAAACCCTCTATTCCTTTCTCCCTCATATGCTTGCCTAGCCTCCCGTTAAATGCATCTGTACTATTCACTTCAACCACTCCCTGTGGTAGTGAGTTCCATTCTTTGGGTAAAGAATTTTCTTCTGAATTCCCTACTGGATTTCTTGGTGACTATCTTATATTGATGGCCTCTAGTTATGCTCTTCCCCACAAGTGGAAACATTCTCTATGTATCCACTCTATCAAAACCTTTCATAATTTTTAAAACTTTTATTAGGTCACCCTCAGCTATCTTTTTTCAAGAGAACAGAAACCCATACTGTTCATCCTTTCCTGATATGTATACTCTCGCATTTCTGGTATCATTCGTAAATCTTCTTTCTCTGCACCCTCTTCAGTGCCTCTATATCCTTTTAATAATATGGCGAGCAGAACTGTGAGGTCTAATCAAGGTGTCATATAGGTTTAGCATAACTTCCCTACTTTTCAATTCCATACCTCTAGAAATATACCCTAATGCTTGGATTGCTATTTTTATTGTCTTGCTAACCTGTGTCACAACTTTTAGCAATGTATTTGTACTCGGAGATCTCTTTGTTCCTCTACCCCACCTTGACTTGCATCCTCCCAGTAATAAGTGATCTCCCTATTCTTCCTACCAAAATGTAATACCTCACATTTATGTGTTGAACTTCATTTGCCAATTATATGCCCATTCTGCAAGTTTATTAATGTCCTCCTGTAATTTGTTGCAGTCCTCCTCAGAATTGACTAACTTAGGCTTTGATTCTTCACCTTGGTCTGTCAAATAGAAAGCATCTTTCTATCATTATAGCACACCATTTGTGCAATGTGACATGACTGGATTATGTTTTTTATCAATGAAAATAAGATGTGTTGTAAGATTAGCTCCTGTCTTCCACTTCAGGAATATGGCACCACATATGCTCAGTGAGACAATTTGTCACAATTTTGTCCCTGTTGTGCATACACTATTCAATGTTGTTAGCACTGAGACAGAGGCTATATCTCTGTACTGAGTGACTTTCTGATATTGATAGCTTGAAGGAACTGATTGTCAGTTTATTTTGATATAAAAAGTGTAAACTGTGTGGGCTGGATTTTCAGTTGTCTAACGCCTCAGTTAGCGGCCAGAAGGGGCGTTAATGGGAGCGTAAGAGGTTACCGACCAGGAGCGTAGCATTTAGCGCCCCGACCGTAAATTAATTAGCGGCTCACCGGGAGTGCAAACCAGTAGGCCTGGCTGCTGATGATCAGTGCGATCCTGACGTATTCCTGCTGCAACGCCCCGGTCGGAAAATTAGGTGCAGCCAGCTCATTTAACGGCTGTCAAGAACGTCTGGAAAGATAGATTGTACAGGCTTGCAGAGTCGTTAACTGGTGGCCACTTAAAGGGATGAGGAAGCGCTTCCCTCAGAGGTCACAGTCACTGCAACGTTTACACATAGCACGGTGGCGAGCCTCCGAGTTTTCAGCGGCAGACAGACATAACAGTTCAGCTTGAGAGAAACTTATTTCTAAAACTTTAATGGGGGCATTACTTGTTCGCCAGCATCGCATTCTACATGCTCTAGCATTGTGAAGAAAGAAGGGCTGTTGGCCATGTCGGCGGCCAAAAGAGGAGGGGCCCTAGACGTCGGAGCAGGCGGCCTTACCCTCCTACGCTTTACCGGCGGCAACGCTCATACCTGGACCTGTCCAAGAAGCAGTGTGTCAGAAGGCTGCGCTTCCGAAAGGAGATAGTTACAGAGATATGCCAACTCCTGCAGGAAGACCTGCAGCCTCACATTGGCACCAGGACTGCGCTGCCCGTCGCAGTGAAGGTCACGGTGCCACTCACCTTCTATACCTCCGACTCCTTCCAGGCTGCATCAGGGGACATATGCAGGGTCTCACAATTTGCAGCACATTGCTGTATCTGCAACGTCACACAGGCGCTTTACACACACAGAATGGACTTCATTACCTTCCTGAAGACTAGGAAGAAACAAGATGAGCGCACATGTGGGTTTGCCAAGCTAGTGGGCTTCCCAAGGGTGCAAGAAGCAATTGACTGCATGCTCGTGGCCTTGCGAGCACATAAGAACATAAGAATTAGGAACAGGAGTAGGCCATCTAGCCCCTCGAGCCTGCTCCACCATTCAACAAGATCATGGCTGATCTGGCCGTGGACTCAGCTCCACTTACCTGCCCGCTCCCCATAACCCTTAATTCCCTTATTGATTAAAAATCTATCTATCTGTGGCTTGAATACATTCAATGAGCTAGCCTCAACTGCTTCCTTGGGCAGAGAATTCCACAGATTCACAACCCTCTGGGAGAAGAAATTCCTTCTCAACTCGGTTTTAAATTGGCTCCCCCGTATTTTGAGGCTGTGCCCCCTAGTTCTAGTCTCCCCGACCAGTGGAAACAACCTCTCTGCCTCTATCTTGTCTATCCCTTTCATTATTTTAAATGTTTCTATAAGATCATCCCTCATCCTTCTGAACTCCAACGAGTAAAGACCCAGTCTACTCAATCTATCATCATAAGGTAACCCCCTCATCTCCGGAATCAGCCTAGTGAATCGTCTCTGTACCCCCTCCAAAGCTAGTATATCCTTCCTTAAGTAAGGACCATTCCAGAATACAGAGGTCTTCAGAAACAGAAAGGGATACCACTCCCCAAATGTGCAACTGGTGTGCGACCCTCAGCGCATCCTCGCAGTCAATGCACGCTATCCTGGAAGCGCACATGACGCCTTTATCCTCCGAGAGAGCACTGTGCCTTGACTGTTTATGCCCCCATAGCAAGGCTGAGGCTGGCTGCTCAGGGACAAGGGATGTGGCCTGGACACCTGGCTAATGACCCCTCTCTGCAACCCCACCTTAGAGCCAGAGGAATGCTATAATGAGAGCCATGCCACTACCTACAACATCATAGAGCAAACTATGGGGGTCCTGAAGGAA
Source organism: Pristiophorus japonicus (assembly GCF_044704955.1). Lineage (NCBI taxonomy): Eukaryota > Metazoa > Chordata > Chondrichthyes > Pristiophoridae > Pristiophorus > Pristiophorus japonicus. The sequence goes on from NC_091989.1 coordinate 153,325,898, forward strand.
CGGTTCTGATGCTTGGACCACTCTGGAGGTAGCCTTCAATACTCCCCTCAACAGGTCTCACTATTCATTGTGGTGTGCTGCATATTGCACAACTTGGCTATCAGGAGGGCCCAGACCTTGCCAGTGGGGATTGCAGGCCCATTTCAGGAGGACGAGGAGGAGGGGGAGCATGCCAATGCCCCAAATGAACAGCAACATGACAAGAACCAGCAGCATCCACGGAGAAGGCAGCCTGCCAATGTTGGCGGTGCAGGGCTATTCGGCAACGGCTCATAAGGGAACGGTTCACTTAAATGGAGTGTGCTGAGGAATGCAGCTAATAATGAGTTCGTATTGAAGCACGATAATGCCACCTCTCCGTTACAAGTCAACAGTCATACACCAGAGGCTGAAGGAAACATTCAACGTTACATTTTATTACAAACACATCCCTCAAACAACCCCAAAAACCCCATCCCCTCAAAGAAAGCAAAATGGGGCACCTGCCCCTTCAATAATACAACAGATGAATAACATTTAGACCTTATCAACATAGGGCCCATGGCCACACCTTTGATTAGTGAGTCTTGCATGGATATTTCCCACCCCTCTCCCTCACCACCATCCCTCGCCTACTGCTATTCCTCAATGGGTCCTCAGTGCCTGCAGCACGGTTGCTTGAGGCCTGCTGTGTGTGTGAGGGAGACAAGACAGATGGCCAAGCATAATGCCTGGAAGGCCAGACTGCTGATAGCACTGCCTGAGAATGGGCGGCAGCAGTGTGGGATGGCTGAGGTGCAGACCACGGCGGGTGCAAAGACGGAATAGCAGTGTCGGGAGACCGAATGATGTCCTCCTGAGAGAGGTCATCACGTTCCATCTGGACCGACGGCCTGCCACTGCCCCAGGGCAGAACCTCAGAATCCAGAGCTATCTGGTGGAGCGCAGATTGCTGGCCTACTTCGGCACCATTACCTCCCCATTGAATTGATGTGGGCCCAGACATGATGGCAGCAGTCAGTGCTTGTGTGGCATCAATTTAACCCTGCACCAGAGCAGACAGCGCATTGATGCCACCCTGCACTGACGAAATGGCAGAATGCAGGTGTTGCATGGTCTCGGCCTGCCGCACAATGGATACTGCTACGTCAGCCAAGGCCTGCGCTATCATGTCTGGGACCCCACGGTCACTTATGATGTCAGGCATTCGTTGTAATCAATTAAGGATGGGCTCGATGTGGACCCCTGACCCACAAATGCCAAGGTTGATGTGGCCTCCACCACATTAAACACAAGTAGATCCATGCTCGGCAGGATCCTCACCAATGCACCCATGAGCTCGCGGTGCATCTGCATTGATTCCTTAGACATAGCCTCCAAGTCCAGGTCCTCATCTGCCTGTCTGTGAGCAGGACTCATGGGCCGACTTACCATCCAGAGAGCTGGCCCCGAGCTTGAGCTTGAGCTCACGCTGGATGTTGCTGCAGGTCACTGGGGCCAGGATCCTCAGGTTCAGCCAACCCTGGAAAGATGGCCTCTTCCACCGAGGTGCTCTCCCCACTCGATCCAACTGTGGACATCTCGCCCTGTCCCAGCACACAGCTTTCCACCCACTCCTCCTCAACTTCCCCGAAGTCTGAAGGCGTAGATTGACGGGCAGGCTGGCACGCTTCTGGCTCATCATCTGTAAGCACAAAGCAACAGAAATGCGGTTATCAACTGGGGAGGGGGCAGGAAGGCAAGAAGGAGGGGGGCATCGTTATTTTGGTTGGAACATGTTGTAAGGCATGTGGCCTCAAAGCTAAGGGGACTCGCCCAAAATGCCCATCTCATTCACATACTATCATTGTCGAGCGAGTACTCTGCCCTCCCCTCCACCCACCCTCCACCGCCACGACTGCAGCGCCCATGAGGCTGTACACTCGCTCCTCCTGGTCGCTCAGGTCCTGCAGGTAGGGCTGGCCCTGTCCTGCAGGTAGGGCTGGCCCTGTGCTGCAGGTAGGGCTGGCCTTCTCCTGCAATGACAAAAGCAAAAATGAGAAAGTGGCTGTGTAGGTGCTGGTGTGCCACATGTGTCTGCAGTAGGGTACTTGCGAGTAAGATGGTGAAATGTGCATATCTGCATTTCATCCTGCGTGGTGTCGCACAGTGGATGTGTGAACGCTGGGTCTGGGGAACAAGCAACTACCAGTACGTATGAGGCTCAGGACTGGGACGGCAGATGAAGAATTGAAAGGTGCTGGTAGGTGCACTCAGGCTGAGTAAGGAGCTAGAAGGTGAGAGACGCTTGGATGGGCAGGGCATGTCTGGTGAAGCAATGGAGAGGTCTCACGCTGGCTTCAGCAAGGAGGGGCATAGCCTGGTGCACATAGAGAATGGTAGGCAGTGTAAAGTCTTTACATTGTGTGAGTGAGGTTCGCAAGAAGGCATTGGAAGGTGAATGGAAAGGGTACTCACCTGATGACCGTAGTAAGGCCATTGAATATATTGCGACATTGGGTCGCTGTTGTGGGCACCACACTCCGGGCTGTAGCGTGCTCAGCCACCTCCCATCAGAGCCTTCTGAAATCCCGAGGCGCTGGCATTCATCCCCCTCCAGGGTGGCGTGCACTCCAGCGATTTTCCATTGCCTCCAGCCAGGCATCAAGGGCGGTGAGTGAGAAACGGGTACATAGTTGGCGTCCGCCTTGCTCCTCCATATTCGCACTCTGAAGACCTTGTGGAAATGGAACTGCGCATGCGCAAACATGAGTTGCCGCACCTTTAAGACTCGGAGTTCTGCGCATGTGTAATGGGTTCGCCAAATCTACCGACCAAATTTTCGTTATCGACCCTCCAGCTCTAGTGTGCAACGGCTGATTTAGCGTCGCCGTCAGTTCCTCGCCAGATTCTTGGTGGAGGGCACAAACCTTTTCAAGGCGCTAAAATTACTGCTCCGCCTGGGTTACCGCCCCAAATGAGGCACAACCGAATTTCACCCCATGTGACTTTTATTCTGTGTTGATAGCTGCCCAGCTGCCCAAGCTGGTAGCAATGCAGTGGAGGAGGATTTCCTGGAGTGTATTAGGGATGGCTTTCGAGACCAATATGTCGAGGAACCAACTAGAGAGCTGGCCATCCTACACTGGGTGTTGTGTAATGAGAGGACTAATTAGCAATCTTGTTGTATGAGGCCCCCTGGGGAAGAGTGACCATAATATGGTAGAATTCTTTATTAAGCTGGAAAATGACAGTGTTAATTCAGAGACTAGGGTCCTGAACTTAAGGAAAGGTAACTTCGATGGTATGAGATGTGAATTGGCTAGGATAGACTGGCAAATGATACTTAAAGGGTTGACGGTGGATAGGCAATGGCAAACATTTAAAGATCACATGGATGAACTTCAACAATTGTACATCCCTGTCTGGAATAAAAATAAAATGGGGAAGGTGGCTCAACCGTGGCTAACAAGGGAAATTAAGGATAGTGTTAAATCCAAGGAAGAGGCAAATAAATTGGCCAGAAAAAGTAACAAACCTGAGGACTGGGAGAAATTTAGAATTCAGCAGAGAGGACAAAGGGTTTAATTAAGAGGGGGAAAATAGAGTATGAGAGGAAGCTTGCTGGGAACATAAAAACTGACTGCAAAAGCTTCTATACATATGTGAAGAGAAAAAGATTAGTGAAGACAAACATAGGTCCTTTGCAGTCAGAATCAGGTGAATTTATAATGGGGAACAAAGAAATGGCAGACCAATCGAACAAATACTTTGGACCTGTCTTCACTAAGGAAGATACAAATAACCTTCCGGAAATACTAGGGGTTCGAGGGTCGAGCGAAAAGGAGGAACTGAAGAAATCCTTATTAGTCAGGAAATTGTGTTAGGGAAATTGATGGGATTGAAGGCCGATAAATCCCGGGGCCTGCTAGGCTGCATCCCAGAGTACTTAAGGAAGTGGCCCTAGAAATAGTGGATGCATTGGTCATCATTTTCCAACATTCTATTGACTCTGGATCAGTTCCTATGGACTGGAGGGTAGCTAATGTAACACCATTTTTTTTAAAAGGAGGGAGAGAAAACAGGGAATTATAGACCGGTTAGCCTGATATCGGTGATGGGGAAAATGTAGGAATCAATTATTAAAGATGAAATAGCAGCGCATTTGGAAAGCAGTGACAGATCAGTCCAAGCAGCATGGATTTATGAAAGGGAAATCATGCTTGACAAATCTTCAAGAATCTTTTGAGGATGTAACTAGTAGAGTGGACAAGGGAGAACCAGTGGATGTGGTGTATTTGGACTTCCAAAAGGCTTTTGACAAGGTCCCACACAAGAGATTGGTGTGCAAAATTAAAGCACATGGTATTGGGGGTAATGTATTGACGTGGATAGAAAACTGGTTGGCAGACAGGAAGCAGAGAGTCGGAATAAACGGGTCCTTTTCAGAATGGCAGGCAGTGACTAGTGGGGTGGCGCAGGGTTCAGTGCTGGAACCCCAGCTATTTACAATATAAATCAATGATTTAGATGAAGGAATTGAATGTAATATCTCCAAGTTTGCAGATGACACTAAGCTGGGTGGTGGTGTGAGCTGAGAGGAGGATGCTAAGAGGTTGCAGGGTGACTTGGACAGGTTAGGTGAGTGGGCAAATGCATGGTAGATGCAGTATAATGTGGATAAATGTGAGGTTATCCACTTTGGTGACAAAAACAGGAAGACAGAATATTATCTGAATGGTGACAAGATTAGGAAAAGGAGAGGTGCAACGAGACCTGGGTGTCATGGTACATCAATCATTGAAGGTTGGCATGCAGGTACAGCAGGCGGTGAAGAAGACAAATGGCATATTGGCCTTCATAGCTAGAGGATTTGAGTATAGGAACAGGGAGATCTTACTGCAGTTGTACAGAGCCTTGGTGAGGCCACATCTTGAATATTGTGTACAGTTTTGGTTTCCTAATCTGAGGAAGGACGCTCTTGCTATTGAGTATAGCGAAGGTTCACCAGACTGATTCCTGGGATGGCAGGTCTGACATATGAGGAGAGATTGGATCAACTGGGCTTGTATCCACTAGAGTTTAGAAGAATGAGAGGGGATTTCGTAGAAACATATAAAATGTTGGCGGGATTGGACAGGTTAGAGGCAGGAAGAATGTTCCCGTAGCTGGGGAGTTCCAGAACCAGGGGTCACAGTCTAAGAATAAGGGGTAAGCCATTTAGGACCGAGATGAGGAGAAACTTCTTCACTCAGAGAGTGGTTAACCTGTGGAATTCTCTACCGCAGAAAGTTGTTGAGGCAAGTTCGTTAGATATATTCAAAAGGGAGTTAGATATGGCCCTTACCGCCAAAGGGATCAAGGGGTATGGAGAGAAAGCAGGAAAGTGGTACTGAGGTTGAATGATCAGCCATGAACTTAATGAATGGCAGTGCAGGCTCGAAGGGCCGAATGTCCTGCTCCTGCACCTAATTTCTATGTTTCTATGTTCCCACAGCAGTCTATCTGTCTGTTTGGCTGGAGATGAGAGAGAGGAGAGAATAATCTGCCTGAGTTGGTAGTTTACTGGGGTGGTTGTCCGTCCAATTTGTCTGATCTCCAGACGTGAGACACCCATCGGCTGGTCTCTGAAGATCTACCCAAGACATACATATATCCCCGCTAGGAACAGTCTTGGCAGAATTGGGACACCTTCTCAATGTTTCTTCTTCTGATTTTGGATTAAGACTAACTGAATGAATATCCAAATTAGAATGCAAATTACAAATCCATCACAATGTCCTTCCTTGGTGCAAGTAATACACGCACGACCTTTTCAGCTGATGTGATTTTAATTATGAGGCAATTCATCTTAATAATCAGCAGTAGACTGGATCCACTGGTATGATGTTCTATTTATATAGTAACCATGCTTTCTAAATCAGTTCTTTATGCTTGATAGAAAAGGAAGCGGTGAAAGCTTGAAATCTGAAATAAAAACAGAAAATGCTGTAAATACACAGTGACTCCAAGAGTGTCTAAGACAGAAATGGGAGGTTAATGTTTCACATGGAACCCTTCATCATAAAAGCCATGTGGGAGGGCCCCTTTATAGGATTGACCAAAACAAAGGATGGAGGTAAGAACAGCGGGTAAAAGTCATGTACACAGAAATGCTAACTGCTTTTACAAAGAGGCAGCTAATTGGTTTAATAGCCTGGAAATGGATTTGAAATGTTGGGAATAGGTCAGTGATGTACATAGGTTCGCTCAGTCAGGCCGTGAAATAGAAAGAAAAAGTAAATCTCGCTCCAAAATGCACAGGAAGGCAATGGAATATGAATCTGAGAATCCCGCAAGAAAACTGCAGACAGCTAAGGTCTAAAATTTTCAAATCAATATTTCAAATCAACCAGACAACTGAAGAGTAAACAGAAGGATGATGAGATGTTGTTCCTGTGGTTATTGCTTTATGCTTTATGATTCAATGATTAAAAATTGCTTCTGATGCACTAGTTGATCATCACTGGCATTGCTCATTGGCACAGGTTTAAAAATAAATGTATCTCTCTTTTGCCGTGTCTGTCACCTTTCTTCCATGCTCTAATTCCTTCTTCCTGTTTGTCTGCCATTTTTTCAATCTCCCTCTTTCTTCTGTTGTATGGTTCCCATATACATTATTTTGTTGGCACCGCTGTGTCACTCATTGTCTCTGAAACTTTTTTTCAGTCCACCTTCCTCTTTCTGTAAGAAAATTATGAAGACCTTGGGCCCAAAATTCCGTACCGCTGGAAAGCTGGTAGCTCCCCCCACCTTTTTGTGGCCATTAGTGTAAAAAAAAATTTTGTGGCTGGGCCACCCCATATTCAGCTCCAAAAGTGAACAAATGATTTCCAGCGCTAATGAACCCTTCCAAAGTGGATTTTTCAGTGGTGTGGCTGTCTTAATTTGAGCATTATCACCACTGAGAAATTCAGCATGCAGGTAAGGGTTTCTAATGAGCCAGCTGTTTGCAGCAAGGCCCTGAGGGGGGGAAGGAGGTTGGAAGGATGGCTGGTGGAAGAGGTGCAAGGAGAACCAAAAGGTTCACTGATATGGAGTTGGAGACACTGATGGACAGTGTAGAGAACAGAATAATACTGTTTCCTGCCATGGAGAGACCTGGCAGACAGGCAGTACATAATGCAGGGGAGGTGTCAGGCACTTCCATATATGTGAGGATGCATCCTCCCAGGAGGGTGCTGGGCAGTCTGCACACGGCCCTTCCAGGGTGGCAATGGGTCGACGCCTCTTAGCTCTGGAGCGACGGGGATCCTCCTCCTTCTCAGGTGGTACTGCTGGCTCGACCTCCAGCGGCTGTCCCCTCATGATGGCCAGGTTGTGCAGTATGCAGCAGACCACACCTATTATGGAGACCCGTTGAGGAGAGTACTGCAAGGTGCCACCAAAGTGGTCCAGGCACCGGAATCTCTGCTTAAGGATTCCTATGCACTGCTCGATGAAGCACCTGGTGGCACAATAAGCGTCATTGTATGCATGCTCCGGCGCTGTCCTGGGGTTCCGCAGAGGAGTGAGCAGCCAAGTGGACAGGGGACATCCCTTGTCCCCAAGCAGCCAACCGCAATCCTGATTCGGGCCGGTGAAAATGACGGGCACACTGGTCTGGAGCAGAATGAACGAATCATGACTGCTGCCTCCCTTGCCCAATGCCTGTCTGCTGACGGCGATGCCTTCTCCTGTGCGCCGCCCTGCTTCTGAGCAGGTGTACCAGGTATCGCCCTCCCAACACTTCTCCCATCCTCAGGGTGAACCCTGCCAAGCAGGACTCTGCAGCCCACATGACCCCACTAAAGAGGCAGACCTGAAAGTTGTACAAAAGTACAGGGGTATATGCAAACCTCTGAGCAGCACTCAGCAGGTTTAATGGAGCCAAAACAATTAATAACATTTTATGAAAAGATAAATACTGCGAATGCTGGAAAATGAAATAAAACTAATAATTAATAAAATTATATTAAAAGGTAAATGCTGCGGATGCTGGAAAATTAAATAACAACAGTAATAAATAATAAAACTTTTTACCTACCAAAGGGCCCCAGCGGTGTCGCGTTTGAGCACCGCATCGAAAACCTCGTGGAGACACTGCCGAGAAAAGTCCTACCTTTTCCTCGGTGAATTTCACTGTGGTACTCCCTTTCCAGTGGCCCGCACACTGCAGAGCTCACCGCTGGAAACCTTCCTTTACAGCGGCTTCACCGCGCCGTTTCCGGCGGAAGTGAACACCGCCCAAATCCTTCCCGAGCTGAATATGGATTGGGGAGGGAAAAGTACCCGACTGCAGCGGACGATTGATTTTTTTCAATCGACCGCCCAAACTCCGCGGTAGCAATCCCTTCAGGGATGGTGAATTTCGGGCCCCTTCCCTTTTAAATAAAACTATAAAAGCCTTGCTGTGATCTGGTAAGAGTTGCTATGGCAATGGTTGCAGGTTCTTTTCTCACAAACATGCACACATATCCACAAATGGTGATTCATCAAATCTTATTACTGGACATTTTTTCCACAATAATGCTGGGGAGCTCACAATTTTCCTTTTGTTTTGCTTTTCTGTGGGTTAAAGACCTTAATCTGTTCACTGAGTGAGAATGACTGAAAAAAATGTCTTCAACCACCCAATCCTTTGTCACCTATCTGGGGTACTGGCATTTTCTGCAAGGTAAAAGCTTCTTTGTTTTCTGGTTGTGCTTTCAATTTTCCAGCACATATCAAAATATTTAAGCTAATTCAAATGAACACAATCACTAATCACACAATCTCTATTTCCTCCACTCTCTCTCAGCTTGTTACTGTATTCAGAATACCATACATCTGATGTAACTTGATGCTGTGATGTTATAATAGAAGAGGAATTTTGGACACAGAGGAAATATCCCTGAAAATCTATATCCTGTAATGCAGTTTTTAGAGATCTAGAAAGCGATTGGAAACGGGAATCTTTCTTGAATGAGAAAAATCTGGCAAATGTAATGATATTCTGGCGACGTAATTCAATTTAAGCATAACAAGTGACGCTTGTTAACAATACCTTCTTTCAGGAATATGTCCAAATTCATGACTTGAATGTGTTTTATCTCATATCCCCAGACCAATCCCCTTGCTCAGTGACATTCAAGATACCCACAATACTATTATAATAGAGATTATCATCACATAATAGTAAACACATCCACCTACATTAGAAAACATGACACAAATATTAATCATATCCAAAAGATAAAGCTGGGATCAAATTATGATCATTTGAAGCAAATATTTTGTGTAGAACTCCCCCTCCTATGAAACTCCCCCTCCTATGACATCATCATCATCATCATAGGCAGTCCCTCGGAATCGAGGAAGACGCTTCCATTCCTGAAGTGAGTTCTTTGGTGGCTGAACAGTTCAATACGAGAGCCACAGACTCTGTCACAGGTGGGACAGAGAGTCGTTGAGGGAAGGGGTGGGTGGGACTGGTTTGCCGCACGCTCTTTCCGCTGATTTCTGCATGCTCTCGGCGTTGGGACTCGAGGTGCTCAGCGCCCTCTAGGATGCACTTTCTCCACTTAGGGTGGTCTTGGGCCAGGGACTCCCAGGTGTCAATGGGGATGTCGCACTTTATCAGGGAGGCTTTGAGGGTGTCCTTGTAGCGTTTCTGCTGCCCACCTTTGGCTCGTTTGCCGTGAGATGCTCTAAGTAGAGCATTTGCTTTGCGATTCTCGTGTCTGGCATGCGGACTATGTGGCCTGCCCAGCGGAGCTGATCGAATGTGGTCAGTGCTTCAATGCTGGGGATGTTAGCCTGAATGAGGACACTAATGTTGGTGCGCCTGTCCTCGCAGAGGATTTGTAGGATATTGCGGAGACATCGTTGGTGATATTTCTCCAGCAACTTGAGGTGGCTACTGTAAATGGTCCATGTCTCTGAGCTGTACAGGACAGATATTACTACAGCCCTATAGACCATGAGCTTGGTGGTAGTTTTGAGGGCCTGGTCTTCAAATACTCTTTTCCTCAGGCAGCTGAAGGCTGCACAGCTGTACTGGAGGCGGTATTGGATCTCATCGTCGATGCCTGCTCTTGTTGCTAGGAGGCTCCCGAGATATGGGAAGTGGTCCATGGTGTCCAGGGCCGCGCTGTGGATAATGATGACTGGGGGACAGTGCTGTGTGGTGAGGACAGGCTGGTGGAGGACCTTTGTCTTACGGATGTTTAGCGTAAATCCCATGCTTTCGTACGCCTCAGTAAATACGTCGACTATGGCCTGGAGTGCAGCCTCTGTATGTGCGCAGACGCAGGCGTCGTCCACGTACTGTAGCTCGACGACAGAGGTTGGGGTGGTCTTGGATCTGGCCTGGAGATGGCGCAGGTTGAACAGGTTCCCACGGGTTCTGTAGTTTAGTTCCACTCCAGCGAGGAGTTTGTTGACTGTGAGGTGGAGCATGGCGGCGAGAAAGATTGAGAAGAGGGTTGGGGCAACGACGCAGCCCTGTTTGACCCCGGTCCGTCGTGGATTGGGTCTGTGATGGATCCGTTGGTAAGGATCACACCCTGCATGTCGTCGAGGTGCAGGCAGAGAATGGTGACGAACTTTTGGGGGCATCCGAAACGGAGGAGGACACTCCATAGACCCTCACGGTTGACAGTGTCAAGGGTCAAACAGCATAACACTCCACTATATTGACATTATGAATAAACAGTGCCGATCACAAGGCATTGCCACAAGTTTTAGACCATAAAAAGGCAGCCAGGAAAACAGAGCCATCAATTCATGAGCTTGGATCCATTTTTAAAAATGTATTATATAATAATTCAGTAGAATACTATCTCGATGGAGAAGACACTATGCGCAGTGTAGTACAGGCACTAAACTTACTGACCTAAAGGTTTGAGCCTCAATTTCAATTGTGCTGAAACTCTTTTGAGTTTACCTGCAAAACATAAAAACATTAAACGGTGCCACCCGGCCTGGGTGGCACTCCAGACATTTACAAGGCCCTTTTTTTTTCCCCCCCCTTTTTTTTTTGTTTTTTTTTGTTTTTCTTTTTTTCTTTTTGTTTTTTTTTTTGGGCACTAAAATCACAATTTTCCCCAGTGCCCCCTATAAAAGGGAAGGGGGACACTAAAAGCACCGGCAATTAAGACAAATTAAACTTAAAAAACGTAAAATCAAATTAAAATTTGGTTGCCGGGCGTGATGATGCACTCCAGTCCCTCCGGTGCCCACCTCTCGCGGAAGGCCGCGAGCGTACCGGTGGACACCGCGTGCTCCATCTCCAAGGACACCCTGGACCGGATGTAAGAGCGGAAGAGAGGCAGGCAGTCAGGTTGAACGACCCCCTCGACCGCCCGCTGCCTGGACCGGCTGATGGCACCCTTGGCCGTGTCAATTGTGCTGAATGAGCTGATCTCAATTGGAGCCGGAGTGAGCACATTCCAATTAACCGCCATCCTTCCTTAAACGGGATGACTATTTGTCCTAACATGCTTCTGCGCATGGGTCTCCCGAGGCGACAGTTAGGACAAATAATCTCCCCTCCCGCGAGCGCAATTGCCACGAACCCTTTTCTGCGCATGCGTCATCCTCGTCCCACCCACCACCCGATCCAAAACCAAAACCGGAACCAGCCCCGAGCACCACGTTGCATCCACTATGTCGACTGATCCTCCGATCATCAGCAGCCTCGAGCCTCCAATCAGCGGGCGGCCAGGACCAGTTCCTTTCTCAGTTGCTGTTTGAGTGAAGGGTGCGGTTGGCGGGGGAAGAGAGAGAGAGAGACGCGGGGCGGCCAGCAGCAGTTCGTTTCTCATTCAGCGCCAGTTTGAGTGAAGAGTAAAGCGGTACCGTAAGTGCTCCACGAGGAGAGAGATTGGGGGGGGAGGAGGAGGAGGAGAGAGAGAGAGAGCCTTGGGGGTGGGGGGGAGGAGGAGAGAGAGCCTTGGGGGTGGGGGGGTGGAGGAGGAGAGAGAGAGAGAGAGCCTTGGGGGTGGGGGGGGGGGTGGAGGAGGAGTGAGAGAGAGAGCCTTGGGGGTGGGGGGGGGGTGGAGGAGGAGTGAGAGAGAGAGCCTTGGGGGTGGTGGGGGAGGGGAGAGAGAGAGCCTTGGGGGTGGTGGGGGGGAGAGAGAGAGCCTTGGGGGTGGGGGGGAGGAGGAGAGAGAGAGAGCCTTGGGGGTGGGGGGGAGGAGGAGAGAGAGAGAGCCTTGGGGGTGGGGGGGAGGAGGAGAGAGAGAGCCTTGGGGGTGGGGGGGGAGGAGGAGAGAGAGCCTTGGGGGTGGGGGGGTGGAGGAGGAGAGAGAGAGAGAGAGCCTTGGGGGTGGGGGGGGGGGTGGAGGAGGAGTGAGAGAGAGAGCCTTGGGGGTGGGGGGGGGGTGGAGGAGGAGTGAGAGAGAGAGCCTTGGGGGTGGTGGGGGAGGGGAGAGAGAGAGCCTTGGGGGTGGTGGGGGGGAGAGAGAGAGCCTTGGGGGTGGGGGGGAGGAGGAGAGAGAGAGAGCCTTGGGGGTGGGGGGGGAGGAGGAGAGAGAGAGAGCCTTGGGGGTGGGGGGGGAGGAGGAGAGAGAGAGAGCCTTGGGGGTGGGGGGGGAGGAGGAGAGAGAGAGAGCCTTGGGGGGGGGGAGAGAGAGAGCCTTGGGGGGGGGGGGAGAGAGAGAGCCTTGGGGGTGGTGGGGGGGAGAGAGAGAGCCTTGGGGGTGGTGGGGGGGAGAGAGAGAGCCTTGGGGGTGGGGGGGGAGGAGGAGAGAGAGAGAGCCTTGGGGGTGGGGGGGGAGGAGGAGAGAGAGAGAGCCTTGGGGGTGGGGGGGGAGGAGGAGGAGAGAGAGAGAGCCTTGGGGGTGGGGGGAGAGGAGGAGGAGAGAGAGACAGCCTTGGGGGTGGGGGGAGGAGGAGAGAGAGAGAGACAGCCTTGGGGGTGGGGGGGGAGGAGGAGGAGGAGGAGAGAGAGACAGCCTTGGGGGTGGGGGGGGAGGAGGAGAGAGAGAGAGCCTTGGGGGTGGGGGGGGAGGAGGAGAGAGAGAGAGCCTTGGGGGTGGGGGGGGAGGAGGAGAGAGAGAGCCTTGGGGGTGGGGGGGGAGGAGGAGAGAGAGAGCCTTGGGGGTGGGGGGGGAGGAGGAGAGAGAGAGCCGTGGGGGGGGGAGGAGGAGAGAGAGAGAGAGAGAGCCTTGGGGGTGGGGGGGGAGGAGGAGAGAGAGAGAGCCGTGGGGGAGTGAGGGGGTGGGGGAGTGGGGGAGTGAGAGGGTGGGGGGTGGGGGAGTGAGTGAGGGAGTGAGTGAGAGGGTAGGGTGAAGAGGAGAGAGAGGGTGGGGGGGGTGAAGAGGAGAGAGAGGGTGGGGGGGGTGAAGAGACGAGAGAAAGAGCCGGGGGGGCGGGGTGAAGAGGAGACGAGAGAAAGAGCCGGGGGGGCGGGGAGGAGAAGAGAGAGAGGTAGGGAGAAAGAGCTTGGGGGAGGGGGGTAAGAAAGAGAATGGGGAGGGGAGGGGCGAGAGCATGGGGGGGTGGAGGGGAGGGGCGAGAGCCTGGGGGGTGGAGGGGAGAGGAACGAGAGCCTGGGGGGTGGAGGGGAGAGGAGCGAGAGCCTGGGGGGGGGGGGAGGGGAGGGGAGGGGAGAGGAGAGAGAGCCTGGGGGGGGGGGGAGGGGAGAGGAGAGGAGAGAGAGCCTGGGGGAGTGAGGGGAGAGAGGAGCGAGAGCCTGGGGGGGTGGGTGGGGAGAGGAGCGAGAGCCTGGGGGGGGGGGGGGGGGGGGGGGAGGAGAGGAGAGGAGAGGAGAGCCTGGGGGGGTGAGGGGAGAGAGGAGCGAGAGCCTGGGGGGGTGGGTGGGGAGAGGAGCGAGAGCCTGGGGGGGGGGGGAGAGGAACGAGAGCCTGGGGGCGGTGGGGAGAGCAGCGAGAGCCGGCCGGGGGGGGGGGGGGAGCGAGAGCCTGGCGGGGGGGGCGAGAAAAGAGTGTGAGCCTGGGGGGTGGAAGTGAGGGAGGGTGAGCGAGCCTGGATGGGGTGGGGAGGGAGGGGGAGAGAGAGAGAGAGAGAGAGAAAGAGAAAGAAAGAGTGAGTGAGTGAGGTGGCTGGTGGGGGGGAAAGGGAGGGTGGGGGGGGTGGAAAAGAGAGCGAGCCGGTGTGGGGGGAGACAGCACTGGAGGGGGGGGGGCGGGGGGAACTCTGGGGAGACAGCACCGGAGGGGGGGGCGGGGGGAACTCTGGGGAGACAGCACCGGAGGGGGGGTGGGGGCAACTCTGAGAAGACAGATTACGTTCTTCCTACCCTGTGGTGCGTGCAAGCTCAGTACGTGTGTTACAAGGGACATCGTTGGGGTGGATGAACTCCAGAAGTCATGAGACTGTCACTATTCACGTACCCAATAAACCTGTTAACAATCCGCACACATTGCTGGTGGCTTTTGGGGAGATTATCCTCTGTGGCTGCTGATGTCAAAATGGATCGAATTACAAATTGGAAAGTCAGTCAGAACTTGGGCTGGTTGGTTCCAGTTACACATTCCAGAGGAACTTCAGGGTGTCACTTACCCTCCAAGAGGACCAATCAGCAATAGGTCATGTGATAATGGATAACCAATCAGAAATGGCTGCCTTTCAGTACAAAATCACATCCTTCCTTAAATGGTATGACACTGTAAAGTGTAGAGGAACAAAGGGACCTTGGAGTGCAGGTCCAGAGATCCCTAAAGGTAGCAGGCCAGGCAGATAAGGTGGCATATGGAATACTTGCTTCTATTAGTCAAGGCATGGAATGCAAGAGTAAGAAGGTTCTGCTTGAACTGTATAAAACACTGGTTAGGCTGCAGCTGGAGTACTGTATGCAGTTCTGGTCACCACATTACAGAAAAGATGTGATTGCACTGGAAAGGGTGCAGAAGAGATTTACGAGAATGTTGCCTGGACTGGAGAATTCTGGCTATGAGGAAAGATTGGAGATGCTGGGTCTGTTCTCTTTGAGACACAGGAGGCTGAGGGGAGACCTGATTGAGGTGTATAAAATTATGAGGGGCCTGGATAGAGTGGATAGGAAGGACCTGTTTCCCCTTGCAGAGGGGTCAATAACCAGGGGACATAGATTTAAAGTAATTGGGTCGAGGAGATACTTCACCCAGAGGGTGGGGGTGGTAGAGGCAGAAACCCTCACCACTTTAAAAAAAAATACTTTGATGTGCACTTAAAGTGCCGTAACCTACAGGCTACGGACCAAGAGCTGGAAAGTAAGATTAGGCTGGATAGATCTTGGTCGGCCGGTGCGGACACGACAGGCCGAAATGGCCTCCTTCCGTGCTGTAAATTTCAATGATTCCTGTAGGAGAATGGAAAGGCATACAAGCAGCCAGGAAAGCTCCGAGAGTCCACTGGCAGGGGTTTTAACACATGGTGGGGATAAGCCAGCTAGCAATTTAAGGGCAGAAACTCTGCTCCTGTGCAAAAGCAGGACAGATACATAGCAGATGCAGAGGGAACAGAAAACCACTTTATGAAGCTGTACAAGTATATCCCAACCTGTGCACTGAGGCCATGATCTCGCTAACCGTGGCAAGTGCGGGGCGGGCAGGGTCGGTGGTAGGTCGAAGTTGCTCCTGGCTCTAGCCTGCACTGCGAAGAATCTTCTGTTGATGGAGCTTGTTAAGCCTGCCCTGCGAGGTTCCTGACCAATTGAAGCAAGCCGGTCTGGCGACATCATTTGATGGTGCTTCATCGGCCGGTGTCCTTAAAGGGACCATGGCCACATTGATTTTGACTGTTGTCCTGTCAATGCTGCAGAACACTGACAAGCACTGCAAAAAGGTGCACAGCTGCACCCAGGCTCTCCCATGACTCCCTCTGGATGCTTATGGAGGGAGTTACAACACGCAGGGAGGTCCTCTTCCCTTCTCATGGGTGGAAGGGATCTCCCCAGGACACCGCAGTCTGGTTGCACATGAGGGCACAAGCAGGGATGTCGTCAGGAGGTCCAGGCTGCAGTGGCACAAACCTTTCAATGATCTCAATAGATCACGAAACGATACTGCAAAGCCACACTCAACCTTATCCTGCTGTGCCACTCATCACATCACCTTCACACTTCCCTACCCTACTTCTGCACATCCTTACTCACCTCAATGTACCTTGCACCTCCACCCATCCCTCTCTATCTACATTATCACATCTCCATCTCACTAGCTACACCTCATACTCCCCCTCATCCTTGTCCAATCATACTAGCTAACTTATAAGGGTAGGCCCTTGGGTCTTTTAGCCAATATTAATGTAGAGTTTCTGCTACTGTGAAATCTTTATTTTGAACACTTTGCGTTCTTGGACAGATTTGTGTGAATCTTTGGAAGTGGCTTAGTGAGTTGTGTGAATGGTGATGAGTGTGAAATGAATGGCTTGGTCATTGCAGGGATGCCTTATAGTGCTGGTGTGGGGTGGTATCAACCTGGCGCATCATGTGGCAGCCAGGGTGTACAGTGTCAAGTGAAGTAAATCTGGCCATGGTGAGGCCATCCCTGGCAGCAATGTGGTCGGGTGCTGATGCCCAGTGTCCTATGCAGCATCAGGTGATTGCGGAGAAGTTTGGTGCTGTTGGTGGTGAAGTGGATGTGTTTAGTGATGTTAATGTTGGGGCTGATCATGGTGGGATTCTGACCAAGGTGAGATTTTCTCAAGGGCACCGATGTTGCTGGAATAGATGGCAGCTGAAGTTGAGATGACAAGAGGTGATCTGTCAATGGTGAGAGAGGTTGATCCAAGGAGGTGACAGTGGATAAGAGAGTTCACTGCAGACACTTCCAAACTGCATAAAGCTCAAAAATGTCTTCCAATTCCTGGAGGCGTCAGCTTCTGGGATTGGAAAGTGAACAGCTGTGAAATGGTAGCTTTTATACCGCTTCTGCAGCTGTCAACTCGTTAAAGCAAAGGAGAGTCATTGAGACCCCGATACTTACCTCCCATGAAGCCCGAGCGACGGGAAGCTCGTTAAAAACTTGGTAAAATCCTTTGGAGCTGGCAAAATGCAGCTTAAATGGATCTAAGCAGCTTGTTAACTATCACAATTGCCTGACCCGCTGCTTGATGCCGGATCTTCGAACTGCAGCAGGACCCGGCACTTTGGAAACTTAAAAGGAGGTGGGTTCAGAGTGTACTTCCGCCTGCTGTCAATCACGGCCATTTTGACAGTAGGCCCGCCTCCAAACCTGCGCTTGCAGCGCCGGTAAGATTCCGGCCTCTGATGCAAAGCACTAGCTGCATTTGAATGTGGGGACAGCAGAAACCCTAGGACGATCCACTCAGAGCATTAACACCACAAAATGCACCAGCTCTTGGGGCAGAATTTCAGCCCTCTAGTTAATAATTGATGAAAATGATCTACAATAGATCTCGGGTTAACAGCCACTGACAAGATGCTAGAGACAAGACATTATCAAGTATAGTAATACAAGACACTTCCAATTTAATGCAGTGCTCATTGCTTTGATATTTACTGAATGCACAGGAAACCTTGACATTTTGACTAATTCCCAAATGGAAGGAGAAAAGCAACACTAAGTAATGCATCGAACATTTTAGTTTAATTTTATCTAAGATAATTTGACAGGATTGATGTCATGTTATCAACATTGTCCACTGGAATTAGAACTGGAGACCTTAGGATAAAAGTTCATCTGAAGTAGAACCTTAGTATAGCATAGAAGATGTCACTCAGCAATGACTGAATACTGTAAGGATCCTACGTCCAAATTGTGCCATTTCTGTAAAGACAGGTCTGTCCCTGTAAAATAAAGCTATTCCTTACTGTCTCCCTCTAGTGTTAGTCACAACCCTACACAATATTATTCAAGCTACTTAGAGAAAGCTTTAAGCTGGAAAGAAATAACTTTATATAATGCATTTCACAACCTCAGGATGTCTCAAAGTGCTTTACAGTCAATGTACCTTTTTGAAGTTGTTACTGTTGTAATGTAGGAAACATTGCAGCCAATTTGCGCAAAGGCAGCATTGAAATAAATGACCAGATAATGACCCAGATTTTACTGTCGGCGGTGAAGGGACGGCGCTTGCTGCTGACCCCGAAAAAAGCTGCCCACAAAGATTTAGCGGGCTCTAGAGTGTGGACTTCCTCTATTTGGCACCATCTGTGTTGTCCAGCAACAGTGCAGGCAGCAAGCAAATTGATCAGCCAATCAGATTAAAGAATTCTCACAAACAGCAAAGCAGGAAGTAAGAAGTAGAGATTATAATTCACAAAGAAAAATAAAGATTGGGACAGATACATAGATTTAAGGTAGAAGCTGAAATATCATAAACAAACTTAAAAAATATATATTTTTATTATTTTAAAAATCATGCAATTTTCAAATGTTCTTCTGGGAGAATGAGGCTTCACACTTCTAAAATTAGTTTTTCAGGGCCAGAGAGGTTCTTCAGTAATAATTATGACTTAGTACGCTGTTAAAAAACTCAAGCCTTGTTTAAACAGGTGTAATTAACATTTTCAATGTTTTTTACAGTGAGAATGGTACGCAAAAAAGTTGAAGTTCACGTCAAATCACGGAGTCTGTGTTGATTGCATCTGCGAAGACTGCAACAGCGCACCCTTTGGAGGAGCAGGGTATCTCTGACAGCAACTTCCGGATCTCTGCGTTTAACTGTGGCAGCAAGAAGTTTCTGTCAGTTTTACACAGTAATGACGGCGAACGCTGACAGTTTCATCGTCATTACAACACAAATTCCAGGCCTATCTGTTTTAGGTGTTGGTTGAGGGATAAATGTTGAAGAACTCTCCCACTCTGTTTGTATTAAACCTGCTAGAAGAGTATTGTTACTGACTATTTGTTCTGTCCTTTTTCAGTCCTTCTGCACTTGCGTCCCTCGAGGGAGAGCTGAGCTGCAAGACCCCGAGCCTCCGACCGGGCCCTGATTCTCCCGCTGAGCTGCAGCGGTGGCGGCAGGGGGTGAGAGAGACATGGTGGTGGGGGGGAAGAGAGAGACATGGGGGAGAGACGAGGTGGGGGGGGTAGAAAGAGGGAGCTTCAGGGGGGAGAGTGAGAGAGACATGGTGGGGGGGGGGGGAAGAGAGAGACATGGGGGAGAGACGAGGTCGGGGGGGTAGAAAGAGGGAGCTTCAGGGGGAAGAGAGAGAGAGAGCTTGGAGGGTGCGAGAGAATCGGGCGGGGGCGATCAGAGGGGAGAGAGGTTCTTCTAATCCAGAAGCCATGACACTGTCACTATTCACTTCATACTCAATAAACCTGAACAATCTGTACACAATGCCCCATCTGTGGCGTGGTCTTGGACCTGGCCTGGAGATGGCGCAGGTTGAACAGGTTCCCACTGGATCTGTAGTTTAGTTCCACTCCAGCAGGGAGTTTGTTGACTGAGGTGGAGCATGGCGGTGAGAAAGATTGAGAAGAGAGTTGGGGCGATGACACAGTACTGTTTGACATCGGTCCGGATGTGGATTGGGTCTGTGATGGATCCGTTGGTATTAGTGCATATTTGGGTGGATCCAAGAGTATTAGTCCATATTTGAATCTCTTTAGCTTTGAAATTCTCCAAGTCTAATAAGACCATGTTTAAAGTCTGCTTCAAATACAATTTTCTTCAATCACAATTTTAATGGCACTGTTAGATCCTGATTGCGTTGCTAATGAACATCTTTTTAAATGGATTGCAGTTCAGTGCTATAAAGTGATCTTTTTGACTTTGCCCTGTAATGCGACCTATTACTCATCCTACTTGTTTAAAAGTGTGAAAAGTTTGTATTTAAATTTTTGTGCAACCAATTGATTTATGATTCCAGATTCTTTCTGCTTGCACACACTTCCAGCAAGCAGAGGTGATGTGACCCATTTCTAGGCACATATTTAAACCAGAGAGATCTGCGTTGACAATGTTATGAAGCTGTTCGGCCCATCATGCCTGTGCCAGCTCTTTGAAAGAGCTATCAAATTAGTCCCACTCTCCTGCCCTTTACCCATAGCTCTGCAACTTTTCAGTTAGCTGTTCTTTAAACAATGTTTTACTTGCCTGTGATAGTAAGTAAAGAACAATTTGCATTATTTAATTGTGGGAATTTATAAAAGACCTTGCTGTAACTAGTACAAAAGCAAAATACTGTGAATGTTGGAATCTGAAATAAAAACAGAAAATGCTGGAAATCAGCAGATCAGGAGAAATGTGTAGAGAGAGAAACAGAGTTAACGTTTCAGGCTGATGTAACAAGTACTCTTATTCCATGGGCACTGAATCCAGGACTTCATTTTGATTACAAATACACGAGGTTGATTACATTAATTTTTAATGTAAAATAATAGCGAAGATTTCCTCTGTATGGTACAAGTGATAAAACCATAAACAAATTGATCAAGAACTCAGTTAAATTTTGCCACATGTACTGCATGTAGAGTCCTTTCCAAGGAGGCACTTACTGTTACTTCTGCAAGGCTACATGATGGCACAGAATTGCTGCTGGCATAAGCACCAACTAGCTGCTCCTGTGCTATTCCACACCTGCTACCACTCTAAGCCAACTCCTCACGAGGCCCACAGATGTGCCTGAGCATAGAACAGTGACCTTTTAAAACTTTTACATTGATAATTAAAACATATGGCCTTGCCCATTAACTAAACAGCAGAATTATGTGAATGTACCTCCACAACATTCCTTGCTGTGAGGAGAATATCAGCATGTAGCGTCATCAGCCTGTAATGACACCGGAAAGATGTCCCACATACACCTGCTTCCCTGTTAAGCTGGAAAGGGGAATAGTATGAAAGCCACCATGCTGTCTCGCACACACAAACACTCAGGCCCTAGATGATTGCAAGGCCTTTACATGTTTATTGAAGGATTGCTTATATCAAAAGGGTAATTAAATTACTAGTGCTATTCATGAGTTTCCGGATTGATTAACACCTTGATTAAGGCAAAGTGAGTGACAATGGGGCAGTAACATCTTCAAAGTGGGTCGGTAGCCTTTCCTTCCCATTGAGACTGATGATGCAGCCGGCACTATTTTAAAAGAGTCCCACCTCTGGATGTTCAAAGCACCTGCTTCTTTCAGGCTATGGGCTTCTGTTCATTTGGAAATTCGGGTCCCATAACGTAATTAGGACCCCGATTGTCATTTTAGGTAGGAGCCAGTCAGAGCCTGCGCAATGGAAGACAGGAGGCCCAGCAAAGGTAAGTTTTGAATTATTTTTCTGGGCCTCAAATGAGCAGGAGTGCACCACTGGGGCCCAGAAAAATAATCTGAGTCGCTGCTGCCCTGGGACCCACACCCTCTGTGATCGCCACCCCACCACCAATCTGCGACTTACCTTCCTGAGAGAAGCTCCGGCACGTTTTCCTTTGCCGAATCTGGCACGCCTGTTTGGCAACGTCTAGCTCATCTGGCGAATGTAAATGAGGCTGGAACCTCAAAATCATGGGGGCCTCTTCACCGCTAGAATGGGCAGCCGACCAACGTTCTCAGCTGGTCAGCTGCCCAAAAATCAAAATAGACCCACGAGTGTTTTTAATTCAGAATCTACTAGCCTCTATATTAAACATACATGTATATAAAAATAAAGTAATTCTGTTTGATGATTACACTTTCATTCTAAATCTATGTTAAATTAGTGACTACATTTTCACTCTAAATCTGACCTTCTAACAGGTGCCCATTCAGAAAAAATACCGTGGTTAAAAAGATTGTAGTAATTGCTAATAACACAAAGCAGAACCACAGACCAGATCATTTTACTTCTAATGCTTTATCTACACTGAATTTGACTATCTTCAATAGCATTAACCTATTTTAGTCCCTGACAAATATGGTTACGGCCTAACCGAATAAAAACGGCACAAAGATTGATGGTAACCATGGAAACCACTCTGCTATAGTGCTGGCCACTGATGGTTATTATTTGTATTGCCTTACAAAGGAATACAGGTGTTTTTTAATAATCACAAACAAGCAATGTTTAATGCTTTACATCGTGAGTAGTTGATAGCTGGGAGTGAATACGAGTCACTAATCTATCAAGAGGCTCAAAAACATCAATGGCTAGAGAAACAGTGTTTGAACAGTGATGATCATTATCCAAATCCCAGGACTATAGTATAGCCTTGAAAACACTGCCTGGAATCTGTTAACATACTTCGGGCTAGAAATTAGGTGCATTTGCATTCCAGTTAGCATCCCCGGGGGGGCTCTAATGGGCATAATTGAGTTTGCGACCAGGCGCGGCGCTGTTAACGACTCTCGCTGGGCGGGAGTTTAGCGGTGGCACTATGGCTTTGCGCCCCAATCATGATGTCATCGCCACACGCATCGCCCTGTTAATGCCCTGGTCCCGAAATTTACTTTTGCCACCTGCAGCAGCACCATGTGATAACACCGACAGCTACAGGGGACACGGATCGGGCTATTGGGGCAAAACTTAAAGATGAGGTGGCCATCAAAAAATATTTTTAAACACCTTAGTTTTCTCACTCCTAATCCAGTTTCTTCGTAGGGTCCTGGCCTCGATCGCTCAGCCCAGCGCTCTGCTCGAGTGTGGGGCTGATCATGCAGCACCCATCATGTAGGACCCTTTTTCTTGTGCAGAGTTGGCAGCGTCAGCCCTTCGCTTTGTAAAGGAAGGGCTCCTCAGACACAGTAGTACTACACGGCGCAGAGCATAGCGTTGATGAGGCCTCCGCCCCATGAGCGCCCCGAGAAGGAAGTTGATTTAGCGCTCCACTTCCTTCCGGGGGCGCTAACCCGAATTTTCCGAGAGGGGTGGGACTTCCGCGCCTGGCACTAAGTCTCACGCCTCCCGAATGTCTCATGCCTCACGCCCCCAAACGGGTTGATGCCGAATTTCTCCCCCATAGAGTTCATTTTATGAGGAAACTATTTAATTTTGGTCTTGTTAGGTTAGCCAACAATGTCTGGTATCAGCTGTCGATACGTTCAATGTCTTTGGTGCATGATGACTATCACATTAGAGGATTACTGATTTGAAAAAGAAAGATTGTATTCATATAGCGCCTTTCATGAACACTGGACATCTCTCAGCACTTTACAGCCACTGACGTACTTTTCGAAGTGTATTCACTGTTGCAATGTAGGAAACGCGGCAGCCAATTTGTGCACAGCAAGCTCCGATAAATAAGAATATGTTAATGACCAGATAATCTGTTTTAAGTGATTTTGGTTGAGAGATAAATATTGGCCACAACACCAGAGATAACACCCCTGCTGTTCTTCGAAGTAGTGCCATGGGATCTTTTACGTCCACCTTAGCGAGCAGACGGGACCTTGGTTTAACGCCTCATCCAAAAGACAGCACCAGTGCAACACTCCCTCAGTATTGCACTGGAGTGTGAGCCTAGATTTTTGTGCTAAAGTCTCTGGAGTGTGTCTTGAATCCACAATCTTCTGACTCAGAGGTGAGATGCTACCCACAGCCAACACCGCAATATTCAGTAATAATCCGTAGTCAATTACAGTGAAGTTCCATATCTGGTTGATATACAATTTAATTGCATCATCTTCAAATATATGCCAACAGGGAGGAAGTGAAAATCAAATTTAAGTATATTATAATAGATTTATTTTAAAGTAACATTTCTAGCCCTTGCTCTAAGAGAGATTCAACATGAAACAAAAATGGAAAATGCTAGAAATAAATCAGCAGATAAGTCAGCATCTATAAAGGGAAAAATGTTTTACAAAAGCAAAATACTGCGGACGCTGGAAATCTGAAATAAAAACATAAAATGCTGGAAATACTCAGCAGGTGAGGAGAGATCTGTGGAGAGAAACAGTTAACGTTTCAGGCTGATGTAGCTCCTCTTATTCCATGGACTTTGTTTTGATTACAAATACACGAGTTTGATTACATAAATTTTTGATGTAAAGTAATAGGGATGATTTCCTCTGTATGGTACAAGTGGTAAAACCGTAAACAAATTTATCAAGAACTCGGTTCAATTGCACCACATATACTGCATGTAGTCACATACCTTGGTACTTTCTGAGGAGGCACTTACCGTTACTTGTGCAAGGCTACGTGATGAAATAGACCAAGCGCATATTGGGTGACCCCTTTGCGGAACACCTCCATTCAGTCTGTAAGCGTGACCCCAAGTTTCCGGTCGCCTGTCACTTTAATTCTCCGCTCCACTCCCACTCTGACTCTCCGTCCGTGGCCTCTTACACTGTTCCAACGAAGCTCAACTTAAGCGCGAGGAACAGCACCTCATCTTACAATTAGGCACTTTACAGCCTTCTGGGCTCAACATCGAGTTCAACAAACTCAGACCATAACCTCTGCCCACATTTTTTTGGACACGTTTATTTGTACTGCCATAATTGCCAACTTGCTGCACCCTTTGTTTCTGATTGGTCCCCTCAGAGGATAAACCACACCCTGAAGTTTCACAGGAATCCCAAGTTCTCACTGGTTTTGCAAATTGTAACTCGATCCACTTTGACTTCCTGAAACAACAGAGAACAGAGCCCCCCAGAAGACAGCAAGGGCCGGCCAAAGTCCCGTACCCCCATCCAAGTACATCCCTCCCGCAGCCGAAGTGCCTTACCCCAGACCAAGTGCATGCCTCCCCCAGCCGAAGTGCACGCTTCTCAACTCTCCCGCCCCCCCACCATAGATGGGACATTCTGTATGGATTGTTAACAGGTTTATTGGGTATGAAGTGAACAGTGACAGTGTTGTGACTTTTGGATATCATCCACTCCAACAATGTCCCTCGTAGAGGGTTGGAAGAATGTGATCCATCTTCCCGAGTTCCCTGACCCGCCGCCCCCAGCCCGACCCGTGTCTCTCTCTCTCCCCCACAACCAGCTTCTCTCTCTGTCCTCCACCCCTCCCCCGCCACAACCTCTCTCTCTCCCCCCAGCCTCTCTCTCTCTCTCTCCCCTCCAGCCTCTCTCTCGCTCTTACCCCCACCCAGCCTCTCTCGCCATCGGGGCCGGCCTCCATTGGGCCCAGGACCGCCGCCATCGGGCCCAGGACCACCGCCGCCATCGGGCCCAGGACCACCGCTAGGGGGCCCCCCTCCCCTGCCGCCAACGGGCCCAGGCTGGCGGGGGGTGGGGAGAGAGTCGGAGCCTCAGGTCCTGCTTCTCAGCACCACGTTCATGGAATGATTCGGCTGGGAGGGGGGGGCGGAGCTTGTCAGTCAAAAAAGTGCCGTACAGGCAGGGGGGAGCGAGGCTGGACAAGCGCTTGTCTGTCAAAAAAATGCAGTACAAATAGTTACATCGATTTTTGTTTTCTCATATTGTAGCTGTTGATGATTCTTCCATTCCCATTTACACCTCATCTGTTGGTTCTTTATTTGTCCCATTACCATCTCCTTTTGTCTTGCATCCCTTTTGTCTTTTAATCTCTCCTACCTTCCATCCTATCAAAGACCTTGCCTTTTGTTCATTCCTCCCCTCCCCCATTTCCCTGCCCCTGCACTTGCTTACAAATTTGTTACAGCTCCAACTTTTTCCAGTTCTGACGAAGGATCATCGACTTGAAACATTAACTCTGTTTCTCTCTCCACAGATGCTGCCTGATACGTTGAGATTTCCAGGTTCGTGGTTTGTATGTCTCATTATTGCACTGACTGACCTGCTGTGTATTTCCATCATTTTCCATTTTTGTTTCAGATTGCCAGCATTTGCTGGGTTTCTTTTCTTTTGTTTTTTTTTGATGCCATCAGACATGAAATTGATGCGGTGGTCATTTTCATTCCAATTGTTGAAGACCAGGAGATAACTGCAACTCTCCATCGCCACAGTCTCCTGTTTCTTCCCACATCTTAAAGAATGAACTAATTTTATCCACCTCAGAAGGATGAAACTCAAGTAAATCATTCTGGGATTTGGGCCCAATAGCTTCTGCCGCCCAGCTGATGCATTGGGTGAGCATTAGGCTTGCTGCGCTGAAGTCTTGAGGCTTTTGTGGGTGGCTGTAACTTTTATCCAAGTAACTTCACATTGCATATACTTTCTGCACCCCTTTAATTGATTATGGTCTAAAGGGCTGCAGTAATACCCGCCCTCCTGTATGGCTCAGAGACATGGACCATGTACAGTAGACACCTCAAGTCGCTGGAGAAATACCACCAACGATGTCTCCGCAAGATCCTACAAATCCCCTGGGAGGACAGACGCACCAACATTAGTGTCCTCGTCCAGGCCAACATCCCCAGCATTGAAGCACTGACCACACTTGATCAGCTCCGCTGGGCAGGCCACATAGTTCACATGCCAGACACGAGACTCCGAAAGCAAGCGCTCTACTTGGAAATCCTTCACGGCAAACGAGCCAAAGGTGGGCAGCGGAAACGCTACAAGGACACCCTCAAAGCCTCCCTGATAAAGTGCAACATCCACACTGACACCTGGGAGTCGCTGGCCCAAGACCACCTTAAGTGGAGGAAGTGCATCCGGGAGGGCGCTGAGCACCTCGAGTCTCATCACGAGAGCATGTAGAAATCAAGCACAGGCAGCGGAAAGTGCGTGCGGCAAACCAGTCCCACCCACCCCTACCCTCAATGACTATTTGTCCCACCTGTGACAGAGACTGTGGTTCTCGTATTGGACTGTACAGCCACCTAAGAACTCATGCTAAGAGTGGAAGCAAGTCTTCCTCGATTCCGAGGGACTGCCTATGATGATGATGAATTGGTTATATTACTACAGTGGCTATTTGTAAAAGAAACTCATGGCCTGAAGTAAAGGTTGTTTTAGATATCTCAGTCAGTAAGAGCAAACAATGCTGGATATGGTGGGGCCTGAGAACATAGTACGCCATCAGGGAAGCACCGGACCAATATCAAAATGTCATGCTTTACCGATTCACTTATTCACTCACTCATTCACCATGTTAACATACCATGGAACATTTTATTTTTATTTTCAACCTGTCTGTCTTAAAGGCGGCAATAAATGGGAAGTGACATTAATAGAGCTTTATATAAGTATGTTCTAATATTCCTGAGAGAAACATTCTGCATGCAGCACTTTGAAAGAAATGAGTGGAGTTTGTAACCCACTTCCTGCAGGGACTGTGCTGCAGCTCAGTGAAGATCTTAATTGCATTGCCATTTAGAGGGAGCTAGGAACACTTACATATGACTGGTGGAGCAAAAGACATGCGGAATAACTTAAATACAATTACCATAAACAAACTGAAATAACTGAGAACCTTAAGCATACAAACTGGAATCAGTCTCAGTTGATTTAATTAATTTAATTGGTATAAGTGAGTTTGCCACCCATTATGCAGAGTTAAGTTGGACGAAGTCAGACCAAAATCAGGGTTCATTGTGAATCAAGATATGGTCCAAATCAAATTGAACATTTATAAGTCAGCATCTTTACTTTGATGCAAAGTGACAGCAAAAAGCCAAAATATTTTTAATGGCTGTACATTAAATGTTCACCATCTAATCGCTGGGAAGTCACCAGAGTATATGAACTATTATTTAGTTCTTTAGTGAGTAGAAATATTGAATGCAGAGCCATAAGCATTCCCATTGAGACTGTAATTTGACTAACCCCAAAATTTGTGCAATATTCCTACAACCACTTAGGAGGGAAGCTTTCTATCAACAGCCTTTAATATTCACCAGCCAAAACACTTATGATTAACTACATCATTCTTTGTTTTTTTTTAATGATTTCTGTTGACATCTTGAATATTTTTCTTTAAACAATATGAGCTGAGAGCAGGATAACTGGCTTGGAGAAGTTACTGAGCCCCAAGTGAGATAAAGAGACAAATACACCGTTGAAACAATAAGCTTGCTGAAAACCCTTTGGACTAATGTTCATATTAAAATAGCTGCCTCACACTGTCAGGCTCAACGAGCTCATCCAATAAAACTGCCAGCACTTAATGCAGAGTATTCAAAGACAACAATAACAGAAAAAAGTAATATTACATTTTAAATTGTTATTTTTAATTGATTTTTAATGCTTTTTTTTTTAATTGATCATGAGACTGCAAGCCCCAATGTTTCATATGTACCTTATGGTAGAAAGTCTATTTCTCCAGTAATGTACTGCGATGACACAATGCAAATTCACTCCCATGGTGATTTCTCATATTAGTCAGGCCAATTGCCAGTTCCAGTGCTGAAGTAATGAGACAAGAACTTATCAAACTCGCCAAAATCGCATAGGGCCGCCCCAGTTGGATTTTCCAGAATCAGACCTAACTATCCGAGTTCCTGGCCTGATGGGGTTTCCAACAACCAGCAAAGAAGGCTGTGGGTTTGGAAGGGCTTGTGGGTGGTTGGGGATACAAGGAAGTGATTGGAGTTGGCATTTAAGTAGAGAGGCCACGGGAAATGGCAAAGTAAAGGTGGAGACTGTGAATACAGGTAAGAGAGTTTATCTGGAGGAAGAGGTTTAGGGAGGACAGGAGGTAAGTGAATTCAGAGGAGACGGGAAAAAGGAGCTGAGGTGAAGATTAATATAAAACGAAGAGTTTCTCAATGCAGAGGCTGAAAGAGGAAATGAGGGAGATAATCTCGATGAGAAACTCAGGTTTAACGTTGGGGGACAGTAGACAACAAGACTTTCAAGGAGAGGTGAGAGGGGTGGAACAAGGGAAGGTGCTCGAAGAAGGAGAAAGTACCAGAGGAGTAGGAGGAGAATCAAGGTGTGATTGGACAGTTTGGACAGTGTCAGTGGTGGAAAATATCATCAGATATCATCATGCTTCTGCAAGAGGCGAGGTGTGGCCACCCTTGAGCCAAGTTTCAGTCAAAGCCAGAATGTCAATGCAATCATCCAGAATAAGGTTGTGGTTTTGTTCTTGAGCGAACAGATATCTAGAGGGAACTGTGAAGAGAGGCAGTAATTATTGGTCTGCTGGTAGAGTCCAAGGCAGCAGTGGTGGGTGGGGTGAGTGGAATGGGAAGACAGTCGGCGAGGTTAGCCCCCAGCATGTGTGCTGGGTGGGAAGGTCAACAAAAGAGAAGGATGGGGCAGCTGGGGTTTCTACTCATAAGGAGCTTCGATGGGCGCTTCAGAGAATGCTAAATAACATATGTGCCCAACAGAATCTAGTATCTTCATTTCAACGACCTCAACTTTATCCCTTGCAGACAGCAAGCAGGACATTTTCATCTCATCAATCTGTGCTGAATAACCACCCATATGTTCCTAACTATCCTTCTTCATTAAATAGAAATGTTACAGATTTTTTAGAAGCATGTAAGGAACTGAATCTACTCACATTTTAGAGCAAGGTTGGTGCGTAAATACCAGCATATTTTGGGATGGGACCAGTTTCCACCAGGTTTTCTCCCCATGATGGCTGTGCTAATGTTTTCACTCCAAGTGTACCTGCACCAATGCTCCTGGGAGGTCACTGCAATATATGTTAGTGAGGATAACCAGCATAGGACCCTAGCCAAAACCTGTAGCTTGCAACAACATTGCACTAAGAATGAATGAAAAGAGGTGCACCTGTTGCCACCATCAGCTGTAACTGGCAAATGTTAGGATACTGCAGCCTGGAGAAGTTTTGAAGAGCATTACAGAATGGAGGAAAGGTAACAATTGATAGAATGAGCCCTACAAGAAATTCCCCCTCCCCAAAAAATGTACAGGTCTTGCAAATCTTATGATCTCAATGAAGATCTCTGCGTGAGAGGAGTGCACTTCACTTGAGAGGGGCAATAGTGGAACTGTGCCAGCTTCCGCACGAGGATCTGCAGCCAAGGCCATCCACCCAGACAACTCTGTCTCTGGCTGTGAAAGTAACCATCAAACTCAATTTCTATGCTACTGGCTCATTTCACGCAGCACAGGGACCTGTGTAATAATGTGGCTGTCATGTATGTAGACCATGTATACTAACTGTATAGTCACATAATGTGTGCCACCAGAGGGCACTGCAGTGGGACACCTGAGGGTCACCTGCATAGGTGTGCAGGGCCCAATATAAAAGGCTGCCCACCATGCTTGTGCCTCACTCTGGAGTTACAATAAATGGGACTAAGGTCACAACAGCTCAAGTACAATACTAGACCTCATGGAGTCATTCATAAGAGTATTAAAAACATAACAGTGCTGGCATCCATCGAGGCATGCATTCATCAGATAATTGACACGCATTTTAAGAGAGCTAAAGAATTCATGCATTTGGCACACACAGTAAGGAAGCAGCATGATATGCCCTCCCGTCTTGTTGCATTGCTGGGTTCCCCAAACTGCAGAGAGCAATAGAGAGTATGCACATTGCATTGTGACCTCCTACAGTTAACCCTTCGACTTTTTTAAAGGGAACTTCCAGATTGTGTGTGACCAGATTGCAAAGAATTCTCCATTTCAATGTTGGGTGTTCTTGTCCGCAGGTAAATAGATGGTTTATGGGTGACAAAGCATACCCCTTTCCGCCATGGATACTGAGCACTCTGAGTAACAGGAACAGCACCTGAGGAGTGCTACCTTAAAGCACTTGCCTCTACTAGAGTTGTGATAGATCAAGAGTGGGTCTGTAACTTCCCTAGTTGTAGCTTGCTGTGTCCTGCACAACTTTGTCATCCAAAAAAGCCAGGACAGGAGATTCCTTGGGAGGTATGCTGAGCTGCTTTGTATTAGAGGAGAATTGGATGGATTAGCTTAAGACCATCACTCAGAGAACTCCTCAGCGATGGCTGCAAGGATCATCTGAAATCAACTTATCCATGAAGTATTTTCATTTGTTTAATAATCTCCCTCTCTCGCTATTCTCATTTATTCATTCCCCACTTTTGAAAAATTGTACACATCTTAGAACATCACAGCAGTTTCCCCTGCCTGACCATACAAGTCTTTACAAGCACCATGAATAACTGAACATCAACTAATTGGCCCCTTTACAACTCCATGAATAAATTCACCTTTTCATTTCTAACAGTTTCATCAGTGAACACTAGCCATCCTATTCCTTATTACACTGTTTCCCTGGATATCTAAAAGTTCCTATCTCTCTCCTGTTCTAGTACTTCTCTTAAGTGCAATCTGAAGTGTCAGCCTAGATGACAAGCAATTGAGCTTTGCAAAAGGCCCACTGTTTACTTGCTGCTCCCCCAGTCTGCTACAGGAATTTAAAGACTGCATCTCAAGCTCCTCTCCCCCTAACACAGTAATCTGATGTTACACGGGAGTTGTACTTGACCAATGCCACTGTGCATGCAACTGAGTTGACACAACATTCTACAGTAGGGTCAGTGCTGGAGTGGATCGGCAGGAGGAAGTCCTGTTGTTGCATTACAAATATGCCCGTAGAATTTTGAAGCCAATAGATAAAGTAAACCTCATACAATACTATCAGATTGGCCAGGGCAGCAGGATTCGAAGTCAGATGTTCAGGGTTGTGAAAAGCAAGGAAAATATTGTAAAGTTTTTTTTTTCAACAGAGGATAATCAGTAGGGAACCTTGCCTGTACCGATCATGGGGAATATTGATGTATCATGGTGTATCTTGAAATCTGGACAAAAACTGTACACTAGGGATGTGCCATTTTCTCAGTTGGGTTGTTGGGTAGTGTGGCTGAGGCCAGGTCATTGGACTCATTAACAACTAAATGCTGTAATAGGCGGACAGTAGTGTTGGTATTCTGGAAGGATGGAGAGAGACTGGGAGAGAGAGAGGGGAGAGAGAGAGACTGGAGGGGAAGAGAGAGACTGGGAGGGAGATGGGGGGGAGAGAGAGACTGAGGGGAGATTGAGAAAGACTGGTGGGAGAGAGAGGAGACAGGGGAGAGAGAGAGAGGGAACTCAGGGAAGACGGATCACATTCTTCCAACCCCACCCCTTTTAGACCCGCACCACATTCTCCCTCTCCTCCCACTGTACCTGCTTGATTTCTCCTCAGAAATCTCGGTGCGTGTGTGACAAGTGACATCATTGGAGTGGATGAAATCCGGAAATCACGACACTGTCATTATTCACTTTATACCCAATAAACCTGTTCACAATCTGAGACCCACACACAATGCCCCATCGATGGGGGAGGGGGGGTGGGGTTAAGGTCAAGAACTTGGGCTGGGAGGGGGTGGAGGCGGGGAGGTCTTAACCCATGAGAGTGAGTCCTATCTGTTCCAAGTGAGCTCTCTCCTGTCTGAAATCAGCTGTCTGAATGGCTCGAATTACACTTTGCAAAGTCACTGATTATGTAGGCAGGGCGGTTCTAATTACATATTCCAGAGAAACTGCTGGGTGCGTCTTATCCTCCAAGGGGATCAATCGGCAATCAGGTCATGTGCTTAAGGAGGGTGAGGACTGGGAAGCCTATGTCAAACGGCTAGACCAGTACTTTGTAGCCAATGAGCTGGACGGAGAATGAAGTGCTGCAAAAAGGAGAACGGTCCTCCTCACAGTCTGCGGGGCACCGACTTATAGCCTCAAGAAGAATCTTCTGGCTCCGGTGAAACCCACAGATAAGTCGTAAACTGGTTCGGGAGCATCTTAACACGAGGGAGAGTGTGCTGATGGTGAGGTATCGGTTCTACACGTGCCAGCGATCTGAAGGTCAGGAAGTGGCGAGCTACGTCGCCGAGCTAAGACGACTTGCAGGACAATGTGAGTTTGATGGCTACCTGGAGCAAATGCTCAGAGACTTTTTTGTACTGTGCATTGGCCACGAGGCCAGCCTATGAAAACTTTTGACTGTAGAGACACCGACCCTCAGTAAGGCCATTGCGATAGCACAGGTGTTTATGTCCACCAGTGATAACACCAAACAAATCTCTCAGCACACAAGTGCTAGCAATGTTCATAAATTAACTGGAACTGTGTTTGCGAGCAGAAATGTACAGGGCAGAACCCATGAGTCTGCAACTGCCAGCAGGCCTCAGGTGACCCACATGACTCAGAGTCCTCAACAAAGGATGAATGCAAGGCAATTCACACCTTGTTGGCGTTGTGGAGGCTTCCATTCAGCCTATTTATGCCACTTCAAAGGGTATGTTTGCAAGAGCTGTGGAACAATGGGGCACCTCCAACGAGCTTGCAGACGAGCTGCAAGCTCTGCAAAACCTGCTAACCACCATGTGGCAGAGGAAGATTGGTCCTTGGTGGATCAAAGCAATTTCGAGCCTCAGAGAGAGGAGGCAGATACTGAAGTACACGGGGTGCACACATTTTCGACGAAATATCCACCTATAATGCTAAACGTAAAATTGAATGGCTTACCCATAGCCATGGAACTGGACACTGGCGCTAGCCAATCCACCATGAGTAAAAAGATGTTTGAGAGACTGTGGTGCAAAAAGGCATTCAGACCAGCCCTGAGCCCCATCCACACAAAACTGAGAACGTACACTAAAGAGCTTATCACTGTCCTGAGTAGCGCCATGGTCAAGGTCACCTACGAGGGCACAGTGCACGAACTGGCACACTGGATTGTCCCGAGCGATGGCCTCATACTGCTTGGAAGGAGCTGGCTGGGCAAAATCCGCTGGAACTGGGATGACATCCGAACGCTATCACATGTCGATGAGGCCTCATGTACCCAGGTTCTTAACAAATTTCCTTCCCTTCTTGAGCCAGACATTGGAAACTTTTCCGGGGCGAAGGTGTGGATCCACTTGGTCCCAAAGGCACGACCCATTCACCACAAGGCGCGAGCGGTACCTCACATGATGAGGGAGAGAGTGGAAATCGAGCTGGACAGGCTGCAACGTGAGGGCATCATCTCCCCAGTGAAATTCAGCGAGTGGGCCAGCCCGATTGTTCCAGTACTCAAAAGTGATGGCACGGTCAGGATTTGCAGCGATTATAAAGTAACCATTAATCGTTTCTCGCTACAGGACCAATACCCGCTACCTAAGGCAGACGACCTATTTGCGACGCTGGCAGAAGGCAAGACATTCACCAAGCTCGACCTGACTTCGGCCTACATGATGCAGGAGGAGTCTTCGAAGGGTCTCACCTGCATCAACACGCACAAGGGACTGTTCATCTACAACAGATGCCCATTTGGAATTCGGTCGGCTACAGCGATCTTCCAGAGAAACATGGAGAGCCTACTCAAGTCGGTACCATACATGGTGGTCTTTCAGGGCGACATATTGGTCATGGGTTGGGACACCGCTGAGCACCTACAAAACCTGGAGGAGGTCCTCCAGCGACTGGACCGTGTAGGGCTGCGGCTGAAGAGATCGAAATGCGTCTTCATAGCAACAGAAATGAAGTTTTTGGGGAGAAAGATCGCGGCGGATGGCATTCGTCCCACAGACGCCAAGACAGAGGCTATCAGGAACGCGCCCAGGCCACAGAACGTCATGGAGCTGCGGTCGTTCCTGGGACTCCTCAACTATTTTGGTAACTTCCTACCGGGGTTAAGCACCCTTTTAGAGTCCCTACATGTGTTATTGCACAAAGGTGAGAACTGGTATGGGGAAAGAAACAAGTAATTGCTTTTGAGAAAGCCAGAAACATTTTATGCTCCAACAAGCTGCTTGTATTGTATAACCTGTGTAAAAGACTTGTGCTAGCATGTGACGTGTTGTCGTACGGAGTCGGGTGTGTATTACAACAAGCTAACATTGCGGGGAAGTTGCAACCTATCGCCTATGCTTCCAGGAGCTTGTCTAAGGCCAAGAGGGCCTACAGCATGATTGAAAAAGAGGCATTAGCATATGTATTTGGGGTAAAGAAAATGCATCAGTACCTGTTTGACCTCAAATCTGAGCTGGAAACTGATCACAAGCCCCCCATATCCCTGTTTGCTGAAAACAAGGGGATAAATACTAATGCCTCAGCCCGCTTACAAAGGTGGGCACTCGTGCTATCAGCATATAAACTATACCATCCGCCATAGGCCAGGCACCGAGAACTGTGCGGATGCTCTCAGTCGGCTACCATTGCCCACCACGGGGGTAGAAATGGCGCAGCCTGCAAACTTGTTGATGGTGGCGCAGCCCGCAGACTTGTTGATGGTCATGGAAGTGTTTGAAAATGATAAATCACTTGTCATGGCCCGCCAGGTTAGGACTTGGACCAGCCAAGATCCTCTGCTGTCCCTAGTAAAAAATTGTGTACTGCATGGGAGCTGGGCCAGCAGCCCCGTTGAAATGCAATAGCCAATCAAGCCGTTCCAGCGGCGAAAGGACAAGATGTACATTCAAGCAGATTGCCTGTTGTGGGGTGTTGAGGGGAGAGAGGGAAGGCTTCTTTTCCCACGAGCGGGTCCACTGATATAGAGGGTCGACGCTCGTCCCAGCCCACGTAGCAATTCTCGAAGTTAGCAGACAGAGACGGATAGCAAAGTATAACGATCTTTATTACGAACGTCTGGGAACAACCCGCATCACAGCCGCCTGTGAATGGAGATGCTCCCCGAACAGCACAATCATACAACTTTTATACATTTCAAAAACCCCTCTGTTCCCGGACAAGACCTCCCTAGATTTCTAATTGGACTACCTTCTCAGTACTACTTCTCTAATTGGACTACCTTATCAGTACTACTCCGGATTGACAGGTCATGAGCTCTGACTGACAGGCCATGATCTTGTGACCATCTTAGACCATTCCCAGAATGGTGTCTCTTGGGTGGAATTTGTTATACATTTCCTTTGGTGCCATGAAGTCTATCTCGGGTCTCTTCTCACGTCCTTATCAGCGGTCTGTTTAGGTTCTCTCCTATTGACATTCCATGTTGGAATACTATCTGGTATCCCAACCCATAACAGTACCTTCTGGAGCCTTGGTGCTGGAATGTACAAGGCGTGAGAAGAAAGGCCTTTACCTCCTTATGGGCCAGTGCAGGAACCAGCACTTTAACCCTTGTCCCACTGGTACCCCAAATGCCAAATTTTCCTCTTACATATCCCCTCTTTTGGCCCTTGGCTATACGCCAAGCTGGCCATATTTCCCGATAACTATCTCCCTGTAGGCGAGTTCCAGATAGGTTTGTTCACCTGGGTGGCTATCTCCCAAGCTTCGGGACCTCCTGAAACCTTCCCACAGAATTATATAAGGTAAGTCCTTCCTGTAGGACTGCTGAAATTTTCATCCCTTTTGGCCTTAATCATAGCGCGGGGCTCTACTGTGTCGTTTGGCCTGGTTCATTCGTGCACATGTTAATCCCATCATGACCATCAGAACCAGGCCCTGTTTTACTACGAGCATATGTGATATTATTCTTATCCATGGGTGAATTTGAATATTAAGTCCAATGCCCCACAGCTTTGAGTACCAGGGCTGATCAGCCAGCATTGCGTTAGTATCTCTCTGTAAGTTGTCTATTTCTTCCATCAGCCGGACATACTGTCGCCTTTGATTCTGGATTCCTTGTACCAAACATAATTGTTCCTCATTTAGTTCCGGTATCTGTTTGCCTTGCGGTTCCCATACCGTCTCTTCGTACCCTTCTTGGAGGGTATCCGTGATTGTTCCGTGGATGATTTCCGTTGTCTCGGGATGTATGTGATATCCGTCTATGTCTATTTCTCCCTTGGGTCTGAAGCAGAAGTTAGGACTAATGAGGACACAGGGGGTGACTCCTCCCCTGGTCTTAATGGTTAAGTTGGCTGCCCCCGTGCTCACGCACCACTCTCCGTTCCCTTGCGGGGCAGCGATGGTCTCCAGGTCGTGTTCAAGAGGAGTAATACTCAGCATACATCCGTTTATCTGGTGGAATCCACAATCATCATTCGTCATTCGTGGCGTACCTCGACACAAAACCACTTGGTTATTTTTATAGCAGTCGGTTATGACAATGCCTTTGGTACTATTGTTAACTTTAATCGCCCATCTGGCAGGCTGATGGTAACGTAACCGAGTTTGGTTTCTCACTTCACCAATATTATCAATCTGGTATAAGGGGTCTCCCTTTGTTACATCATACTGTGGTATGGACAACACAAATCCGATCATATTCACTCGCCCAGTAATACATCTGAATTTCGGCACCCATGCGTGACTATTCCTTCGTACCTCGCATGTGTTATTCACCTTTTTATCTAGAGTCCAATTGTTAAGTATGCTGTTCGGAATCCAATCTGGTATGTCTCCATTCTGGAGTTGCTCCAAATTATGTTGTACCTCACTTAATATCCAGGCCCCATACCCGGAGCAAACTATCTCAGCCTGTAATCGTTTACTTATATCGTTCCCCATTGCGTGGATCAAATTTATTGTCTTGGCATGTTTCTGCAATGTATGGGCCACCTGTAACAGTTCCCCTTCCGCGCTATCACCCAACCGCGCTTGTAGGGCTTGGTTGTCCATGTCTCGCCCCAGCACACCCCTTAAGACTTGCATCAAGGTATTGACCCTATCATCTATCGCATACAGGTCTATGGTATTCACTGTTGCAAGGTCCGCAGCGTAACCCGTGCCCAGCATTTCCAGTATATCCCTCTTCGTTCGACCTCGTTCTATCCCTTTTCTGGTATTGAATCTCATGGTTGTGGATTCCGGGCCTTCAAGGATTCTCTGAGTCAGATTCTGGTACAGACTTATAGTCTCATTCCCACAGAAGCTAGGAAGGATGATATCCGTGAGGTTTAGGACCACCGTAAGTAGCCGTTGCCGCACCCCAAAATGTATCCTCCTCTTAGATTCCTTTATCACTAGGCCCCTGTGACTCCCGTCTTTATGGACGGGCATGTGGGAGGGGGATGTGTGGTGGTACTATAAAGAGTTGTAGTTCCCAGAGTGGTTGTTGGAGCAACGGTGGTGGATCTATTCTGGACTCGAATGTCCCAACACCACTGATCTGTACCCACACACGGGGAGGCCGGGCATATTCTCCAACTGGTATCCCCTGGTTGATGTCTCCCTGAGAATTGGGCAAAGACAGGCGTGCACCTTATTTGTGCCGCCTCCCTGTGAGTACAACTTCCCCGTTTCTTCTCTAGCACGAAGCACACTGCGGTCTCATTTACTATTACTGTTATGCCCTGGTTATTGGTCCACCCCCAATGTCGATTGACATCCGTGTTGATTGAGTTATGCCCGTTAGTCCGATGCTACAATTTAAATCTACTGTTGTACTGGCTATCACCACTAAGGCTCTCGAATCACAGTTAATGGTTTCGGATGTTCTATAGTATAGGCCTTGGGGTCTGTAGCTTCCTTCGTCGGAGGATGTCCCGGCTCCAAGGAGGAATAGGATCCTGCAAAACACAACGTTTCCGGTGTTCACCGTCAGTTAAGATCCAAATCGTTTCAACTGAGTCCAGTGCTTCCATCTACCAATACCCCCCATATCTATACAAGCACATGTATCGCTGATCATGATAACTTGGTGGGGCCCGGTCCATTTTGGTGAGAATCCGGGTCTTTCGGGATTCACCCTCACCATGACCTGGCTCCCTATGGGGGGTACCTGAACCCTTTGTTCCTTCGTATCCCTTTCTAAATCTTTAATGGCTTGTTGGTCCCTAGCTTGTGCTCGTAATCCATGCAGCTGTTTACATAGCTCCATGACGAACCTCCGTATCTTGTCCTTGTAGGGTCCCACGTCCTCACTCCCAGATACTAATACTTCTGGCAGTCTCATAGCTCTTCCTGTCATTAGCTCAAAGGGGGTCAGTCCGGTAGTTCGGCTCGGGGTGACTCTTAATTTCATTAGGATTCATGGAAGTAACTCCACCCACCCCTTCCCGGTCTCCTCGATTACCTTGGCTAATGCAGTTTTTAGGGTCCTATTCATCCGCTCTACTAATCCGGACGATTCTGGATGGTACGGGATGTGGAATTTTTTGTTTAATCCCTAGCAGGGCACAGGCCTGTTTCATGATTTTCCCCGTAAAATGTGTACCTTGATCTGAGTCCAACTGCAGTGGCATCCCCCACCTGGGTATTATTTCCCCAGCCAGGATTTTAGCCACTGTATCGGCGGTGCAATTCCTGGTAGCAAAGGTTTCTACCCACTTTGTAAATTGATCTATTACTCCCAGGCAGTACATTTTTCCCCTCTGGCTGAGCAGTGGCCCAGTAAAATCTATTTGTAGGGCTTCCCAAGGTCCCTTTGGGCGGGGTTGGTGTCCCAGCTGGAGCTTTATCTTTTTTCCCGGGTTATATTTTGCGCAGGAAATACACCTCCTACGTCTACGTCTCTTCCCATTCCTTCTCACCACCAACATCGTGACATGGAGTTTATCATGCCGGTCCTACCAGTGTGGGTGTACCCATGGTAGAGACCCAATAGATTCTGTCAGGGACATTCCGGGGCCACCACGTTGTCATCTCTCCTCCACACTCCATCTGCCCCCTTTCTTGCTCCGTTCTGTTCCCACCCTTCTATTTCTTGCGGGGTGGATTCTCCCTGTACCTTGAGTATGTTTATTTCTTCTGTTTGGGTGACACATGAGACAATCGGGGTTTTACTGGTCATGTCTACTTCAGCTGCCTGTCTGGCAGCTTCGTCTGCCCAGCATTTCCCTGCTGGTGCCTGTCTGTGATTTTTGAGTGCGCTTTAATTTTTATTACTGCACATTCCTGAGGGAGGAGGGAAGCTTCTACCAATCCCTTGACTATCTCTTCATGCCTAATGGGTCCCCCTCCCGAAGTCACGTATCCCCGCCTCCTCCAAGCAGTCATGTAATCGTGCACCACTCCGAAGGCGTACCGGCTATCAGCGTATATGTTGACCCTTTTTCCTGCTGCTAGTTTCAATGCCTTGGGAAGGGCTACCAATTCCGCTACCTGAGCCGATAGATTTCCCTCTAGGGCACCCTTTCCCCTGTCTTGCCCATTGCTGTCCACGACTGCCCACCCTGTCCGGGGGGTTCCGTTTATGTATCGACGGGATCCATCTACATAAAGATCCATATCTGCCCTTTCGAGCGGGGTTTCCCTAATCTGGCTCCCTTCTTCCTCGCTCCCCGTGGGGTCACACTGGTGCTCTTTGCCTTCGGTGACTATCCAGCATGCAGGATTATTCCCGCTATCCTTTATTATAGTCAAGGCGCCATTTGGGGGCAAAAGCATTGCTTCCCAATTGGCGCGTCGTGTGTCGGATATCGTCCTCAGCCTCCCAGAGGTATGCGGTGTATGCAGGATAATTTGCCTGGTCATTATGATAGGCTCGCTCGCCCTCACGGCCCATGCCACACAATCAAGGGCTGCGACACATCGCGATAGCCCTGCGGCTACCGCTCCTTGTTACGTGGAGTAGTATGCGACAGGTGTTTGTGTATCCCCGTGTTCCTGGGTTACCACTGCATTGTAGTGGGTCTCACTATTGTACATATACAGGTGGAAGGGGCTATTCTGATCCGGCAACCCCAAGGCGGGTGCGCTCATGAGGGCGTGTTTAAGCTGTATGAATGCCGCCTCCTGGGGGTGGCCACAGTCTACAGGCTCCTGGGATGGTTTACCTCCTTTCACTAGATCCTGTATCGGCTGGGCCATTTCTGCATATTCTGGGATAAAGTTCCGGCAATAATTAAATAGCCCCAATATCTGTCGGACCCCTCTCACTGTCCCTGGTCTAGGCATAGTTCTAATAGCCTCCTTCCTATCAGCGGGCATCTGCCTGTTCCCTTGGGATACTATGTATCCCAAATATGTAACCTCCCTTCTTCCGACCTAGGCTTTCCCAGGGTTAGCCTTCAACCCCGAGCGCTGTAAGGCCCCTAGTACTGTAGTTAGGGCCACCAGGTGTTGTGCCTCAGTACCTGAGGCGATAAGAATATCGTCCACGTACTGTAGTACAGTGCTTCCTTCCCCTACATCCAGGGGTTCCAAGATCCCTGACAATGAAATATTCCCGGGCTGTTGTGAAACCCCTGGGGCACCCTGGTCCACGTATATTGTCTCCCCTTTATAGTGAAGGCAAACTTCTACTGTGACTCCTCCTCCAGAGGTATGGCCCAGAACCCGTTTGCTATGTCAAGTAACGTGAAGATTTTATGTTCTGGGTCCAGGCCGTTGAACACAGTCGAAGGGCTCGCCACAATCGGGTATTCCCTTGGGGTGACTTTGTTCAGGGCGGTATAATCAACGGTGAACCTATAAGTCCCATCGGGTTTCTTCACAGGCCACACCGGTGAATTAGTGGTGACTGTTACTGGCTTCACCACCCCTTGCGCTTCTAACTCTTGGACTATTTGGTGGACTGCTGCATCAGCCTTGGGTTTTAAGGGGTATTGTTTATGGGCCTTGTGCTCCGGCCCGGGAACATTGACCGGGTTCATCCGGGCCAGCCCACAATCCTGTTTGTGCCGTGCCCACAGTGTCGGGTATAGTCGGCAGACACTGCCCCACGCTCCCTTTGTTTCCCATTCGGGCTGTATTGGGACTATCCTTGCCACTCGCTGCTGCAGATGTCCCGGGCAATCGAACTTCTGTTCGGTCTGATGTTTTCCTCCCCATATAATTCGATTGCGCTGGGGGTCTAGAAGTGCCCCTACTTCCCTCAAGGTGTCTATCCCTAGTATGGTGCCTTCTGGGTTAGGGCAGCACCAGAATTGGGTGGGTATCATTATGCCCTGTATCTCTAGAGGTACTACTTCACTCAATGTTGCTTTTTTAAATCCCCCCCCATTCCCTGAATATTAACCGTAGTCTGGGTAAGGGGGAGGTCTAGGTTGGTTATGGATACCGACGCTCCCGTGTCTACTAGCATGTTGCACTGCCGGCCCCCTAACACCGCACTAATGAACATACGGGAATCTAGCGTTAGCTGTTCTAACCGTCCTTCGGGGGCCGGTAACCCCTAACGGCCACCACTAGCCAGTTTGAGCAGGTTAAGGAGCTCTTCATTAGAGGGTGGCTCCGGCGGGGGCAATGTTTTTTGCTGGAGGATCTCCACCAGTTCCTCACGAGTAATGGGCGTCCCAGTTTGTTTCCCGGTTTGGGGGGTTTGTTTCCCAGGTTGCTGGGGACCCTTTCCTGCTTCCCCACCTCCCGGTGCTCGGCATCTTCTTGCTATGTGTCCCAGTTTATTGCAATTATGGCACCTGGGTCTAAACGTCCTCTTTCCGGCCTCCTTTTGTGGGCATTCTCTGCTAATATGTCCGTCCTGATGACATGTGTAACATGTCAAGGGGGCAGCGCGGAAGTCCCCATCCCCTTCCTTTCCTTCTGTTGCTAGTGCTGCTGCCACCATCTTTGACACCTTCTCCTTCTGCTCGGCCTTTAGCTCCTCTACATTCTGTGCCCACTCTAAGATCTCATCATAGTCATCCCCTATCTTGAATTCTAGTTTAATAATTTTTTGATGCGCCTCCCCCAGTCCATCCTTAAACATTTCTAGAAATGCCTCATCATCTTTCTCGGGGTCATTAGCACCGGAGTGGTCCTTGTACTCGAGCCAGTTCCGCTCCCCATACTCTCCTGCAGTTTCATTTGGCTTCTGGGTTATCTTTAATATTCTGCTCCAGTTAGTTCTTATAGGCCCCCAACATCCATCCATCCATTTTAGGTCTAATAACTGCTGTGGCTTGGTCCGGTTCCCTATCGTCATCCAGCCACCATTTTGCACGCCTAGGGTAGCCCTCTGCCAATTTACACTACCTGTTTTGGCCTTTACCAAACTGTGTATGTCACCTAAGGTTAAGTTATGCGCATCGAACATTTCCTCAACCTTT
The DNA here is from genome assembly GCF_044704955.1 of Pristiophorus japonicus. Taxonomy (NCBI): domain Eukaryota; kingdom Metazoa; phylum Chordata; class Chondrichthyes; family Pristiophoridae; genus Pristiophorus; species Pristiophorus japonicus. Next base: position 153,368,376 of record NC_091989.1, read on the forward strand.
TGCCAGAAGTCTGTATTTCTGCTATTGGGTTTGGGTGTGGGTAGATCCTTTAATAGTGTCTGTCTCTCATGCGGGGTGAGGGAACTTCTTGTATAGTGACGTGAGCGGGTTGCTGTCCGTGTGCAGGGGTGGTAGTCGTGCGTACGGGAGCTGCCTCTATGTATTCATTATATGCCGGGGGCTCTCTCTGTGTTCCATCATCTGGAGGCTCTCCTACTGGTATTTCCTCTAGTGAGGGATACAGTGGAGCAGTTATCGGGGCTACCTTTGGGTTGGATATTGCTGGTGCACACGGTAGGGGCTTACCGTTCTCCTTTACGCCCCTTTCTAAGGTTGCTATTTTCGTGTTTAGTTTCTGAATCAGCTCAACATGGGTATCTATTTCCATTACTAGTTCCCGGTAGCAGGTGAGGATAATTGCCTGGGCCATTCTAACCTTGGTTTTGGTCTGACTATCCCACCATTTTTTCTGCCTATCGGGGGCATCCGTGGGCTGCCACCCTCTCCGCTTCATTCCTCCCATTAAGGTTGCATATTTGTTACCTAGTAATTCTAATAGAGACCCTTCGGGTCCCTGGTTACACTCCCCCTTCTCCCCTTGTTTAATGGCCTGGGTCCCCGGCCCCTCACCAGCTCCATTTGTTCCTTTACTTGCCGAGTTACCCATCTTCTTCGGGCTATGAGGGTCTTGGGTACTCCCTTAAATTTGTGTTAGGTATGCAGGACGTTATTTATATCTATATGTCTTCCCTTGGCGCCGTCCACTCGTACTGCCACGCTTTGGGTCAATATATCCCATCACTGCAGGGATGTTGTCTCTATGTCCTCACTCTCTCGTCCCTGCACCGTGCGCTCGTACCACTTTGGGTCAATAGACCTTCCCCTATATCTTCCCTTGCGTCGTACCCTCGCACTGTCGTGCTACCTCCACGCGCGCATTTTAAGATGCACCTTTTGACCCCCTTTCACCCCTAGATCGTCCTTGTCCTCCATCTCCGTCCCTCCGGGACTCACTACAGATGGTTCTTTTGTACGGATGTCCTTCCCTTGCGGTTTACAATGCCACAGCTCTAACTTGAAGGTGGTAAATTAAAACATACTCACCCTAACAGCTGGGTCATTGTTCCGTTCGGGAAGTCCGTACCCTGCTCGCTGCGCCAAATGTTGATGGGGGAGAGGGAAGGCTTCTTTTCCCACGAGCGGGCCCACTGATATAGAGGGTTGATGCTCGCCCCAGCCCATGTAGCAATTCTCGAAGTTAGCAGACAGAGACGGATGGCAAAGTATAACGATCTTTATTATGAACATCCGGGAACATCCCTCATCACAGCCGCCTGTAAGTGGAGATGCTCCCCGAACAGCACACTCATACAACTTTTATACATTTCAAAAACCCCTCTGTTCCCGGACAAGACCTCCCTAGATTTCTAATTGGACTACCTTATCAGCGCTACTTCTCTAATTGGACTACCTTATCAGTACTACTTCTCTAATTGGACTACCTTATCAGTACTACTCCGGATTGACAGGTCATGAGCTCTGACTGACAGGTCGTGATCTCGTGACCATCTTAGACCATTCCCAGAATGGTATCTCAAGGGTGGAATTTGTTATACATTTCCTTTGGTGCCATGAAGTCTATCTCGGTTCTCTTCTCACATCCTTATCAGCGGTCTGTTTAGGTTCTCTCCTATTGACATTCCATGTTGGAATACTATCTGGTATCCCAACCCATAACAGTACCTTCTGGAGCCTTAGTGCTGGAATGTACAAGGCGTGAGAAGAAAGGTCTTTACCTCCTTATGGGCCAGTGCAGGAACCAGCACTTTAACCCTTGTCCCGCTGGTACCCCTAATGCCAAATTTTCCTCTTACATGGGGTAACCACGTAGTGCTACTAAAAAAGAGCAGGAAGACGTTCATCTCGGATCTCCACAGCACACACCCAGGTATAGTAAAGATGAAAGCGATAGCCAGATCCCACGTGTGGTGGCCCGGTATCGACTCTGACTTAGAGTCCTGTGTACGACAATGCAGCTTATGTGCTCAGTTGAGCAACGCGCCCAGAGAGGCACCACTAAGTTTGTGGTCCTGGCCCTCCAGACCATGGGCGACGATCCATGTCGACTATGCGGGTCTGTTTCTCGGTAAAATGTTCCTGGTGGTGGTGGATGCTTTTTCAAAATGGATTGAATGTGAAATAATGTCGGGAAGCACCGCCACCGCCACCATTGAAAGCCTGAGGGCCATGTTTGCCACCCACGGCCTGCCTGACATACTGGTCAGTGACAACGGGCCATGTTTCACCAGTGCCGAACTTAAAGAATTCATGACTCGCAATGGGATCAAACATGTCACCTCGGCCCTGTTTAAACCAGCCTCCAATGGGCAAGCAGAGCGGGCAGTACAAACCATCAAACAGAGCCTCAAACGAGTCACAGAAGGCTCACTCCAAACCTGCCTGTCCCGAATACTGCTCAGCTACCACACGAGACCCCACTCGCTCACAGGGATGCCCCCGGCTGAGCTACTCATGAAAAGGACACATAAAACCAGACTCTCGCTGGTTCACCCCAACCTGTATGAGCAGGCGGCAGCAACAAAATGTAAATGATGGTCGCGCCACTGTACTACGGGAAATTGATCTGAATGACCCTGCGTATGTGCTAAACTATGGACATGGTCCCAAGTGGATCGCGGGCATGGTGATAGCTAAAGAAGGGAGTAGGGTGTTTGTAGTCAAACTAGACAATGGACAAATTTGCAGAAAGCACCTGGACCAAACGAGGCGGCAGTTCACAGACTGCCCTGAACAACCCACAGCAGACACCACCTTTTTCGAGCCCACAACACACACCCAAAGGATCAATGACACCACGCCGGACTAGGCCATCGAACTCATCACGCTCAACAGCCCAGCAAGGCTAGGCTCACCTAGCAGCCCTGCAGGGCCAACAACACGCCAGCCCAGCGAGGGCACAGCCAACACACCAGAACAGACATTTGTACCGAGGCGGTTCACCAGGGAAAGAAAGGCTCCCGACCGCCTCACCTTATAAATAGTTTTCACTTTGACTTTGGGCGGGGAGTGATGTTGTGTATCTGTAAATCATGCACTCCCATGTTCCGCCACCAGGGAGCTCATCCCCTGAAGTCCCAAGGGATCCCAGCATCCCTTGGGAGCACTGTATATAAGCCGGCCCCTAAGGCCTATTCCTCACTCTGGAGTGTCTTATTAAAGGCTGAGGTCACTGTTACTTTAACATCCCTGTGTGCAGTCTCATCTGTGTTAGGAACACAATAGACCTAAACAGAGCATTTTTCTGTTGCAAATAAACGCGTCCTTAAACCTGTTACATCTCTAACTTTTTCCAGTTCTGATTAAAAGGTATCGATTTGAAACATGAGCTGGAATTTTACCGGCGCTAAGAGGATGGGATCAGTGATGGGTCAGCTGTGAAAAATTTACAAAAGTTGACAGTGAGTCGGGACCCCGCTGTCAACCCGCGTTCACGGTAATCTCCCAGGTGTCGGGTCTGTGAGTGCTGAACAGACCCAACACCAAGCGGTGGGGGAGGCAAGTTAGATTATTATGAGCTTGTTAACAGGCACTTCAAAATTATTTTAAGTTCCTCTTTAGATTTTAAAGAGTTCACCAATGGCTTTCCCATTGCTTGGTGAACCCGTCAGGTAAGGAGATTGGGTGTTGTGTTAGCAAGGGCTGATTTCTTAACTTGAGAGCTGCAAATGGTCTATAAAAGCTCCCATCTCACAGCTGTTCACTTTCCAAGCTCAGAAGTTTACTCCATTTGGAAGACAGATTGAGCTTTATGCAGGTTGCAAGTGTTTGGAGCAAACTCTCTATCCAGTGTCACCTCATTGGCACAACTGCTCCCACCATTGACAGATCACTTCTGTTATCTCAACCTCACCTGCCATCTATTCCATCAGCACAATGCCATTGAAAAAATCTCACCCTGGTCCTCAGAATCCCACCACAATCAGCCCCAACACCACAATCACCAGTCACACCACCAGCTCCCACAACAACAACAACCTTCTCTGCAATCAGCTGATGCTGCACAGGACACAGGGCATCAGCGCCCAACCACATTGCTGCCAAGTATGTCAGGGATGATCTCACCATGGCCAGATTTGCTTCACTTGACACTGTACACCCTGTCTGCCACATGATGCACCAGGTTGGTACCACCCCGCACCAGCATCATAAAGCATCCCTACAATACCCAAGCCATTCCTTTCACACTCATCACCATTATGGGGATACCCTTGTGTCTCACCATTCACTGCAATTCACTAAGCCACTTCCAAAGATGCATACAAATCTGTCCAGGAATGCAAAGTGTTGAAAATAATTATTTCAATGTTTGGCAACACATTAACAGAAACTTTGGGCTAGACTTTTCACTTGGTGGCTAAGGCCGAAAAAAATGGGCCTTGTTCCAGCGATGCGGGACGTATCGCCTGTGCTGATCGCCGGCTCAAGGCCCATTTTTTTTTTGCGATTTTCCACTCGGCCTTAGCCAGCGATGTCAAATGGGCAATGTGATATCTTGGTGATCTCATGATCGCCCAAAGAAAACGGAAGTGAATGAAAAAAAAAGCTTCCCTAACAACGCAGTACTGCGCATGTGCAAGTTGATTTTTTTTCTCAGGTTGATGCTCCTTCCCGTGTTTTGAGAGGTCAAGGGTCTTCACACATGCTCAGAAGCTCTGTGTGGGTCTGGGAGAAAGAGAGAGAGAGAGAGAGAGAGAGAGGAGAAAGGAAGCAGGTATTTTGACCAACTGTTAAATCAGATAAATTTAAAGAATGGAGGGAGCTGCAGGAAAGCGAAGGGCCAAGCCCTTTAGCGAGGAGACCAATGAAGCCCGAGTGAACAGTGGCATGGGGTGGGCATGGGAAACCTCCACCCCGTGCATATCAGAGGATTTGGGCAGAGATTGCCGACGTGGTCATGCCGGCATCTAATGAAGCCCGGACACCGGACCAGTGCCGCAAAAAATGGAACAGTCTACTGGCGGCTGCAAGAGTAAGTTGAAATTTAAATTTAAAATCATCCATATTTATTATTTAATGTTGTATGGTAACTCTAACTAGAATCTGCAATGTTATCTTGTAATCTTTAAGCATGACGAAGTAACTAAATTAGGATTAAATTATGATCACATTTATGCACCACAACATAAATTTGAATGTTACACTATGAAATATCTTATTCCTATGCAATGTAGTGCAAACTTGTAATTGAACTTATAAATCTGTCAGTTCTAAATGTTTATTGCCAAATCCATCTGCTTATGGTGTGCAATGTTACCTTATCTATTACAGAAGAAGATATCCATCAACCAGTGAGAGCAACGCAGGACAGGCGGGGGCAGTGCCATGCTGCAGTCGCTCACCGCCTACGAGGAGCTTGCAGTGGCCTTGGTGGGGTCAGAAAGCCGTTCGGTCACAACCCGTGGTGTGGCCGAACCCACTCTAGAGTCACGTGAGTAATGAGAACTGTGCACTGTGCAATGTGTGAATCAAAGTAAATATTTGTTACACTGGTAATCCTATGCAATGATACTTTAATTTGATATATAATTGAGTTATACTATTGAGATGTACTATTGATCTTCAAATGAGGTCATGTTAGGCCTGGTGAGTGCTTGTGCATATGGGCTAATGGTAATGTTCTGAGTTCTTGAAAAATTGAAATGAATTGATTTGCATTGTTAAACGTTGTTTATAACTTCCATTTGTCTTTCAAAAGTCAACAAGTCTTGCTGGAGTCAACGGACAGGTCCACTGAGCAATCAGGAAACTCCCAGGAGGAAGAGGAGGAGCCAGTGCAGACTCCTGCTGCGGCTGTGCGTGAGCAGGAGGAGGAGGAGGAGGAACAGGAGATTTTTTTTGTGGGGGGGGGGGGGAACAACCTTCAGCCATCTCTTTTGAGACAGATGAGGCACCAGGACCAAGCGGTGTTCAGGTGGTGACGCCAAGGCGCGTGACCTCACGGCGGTACGGTCAGCGTGATATGCACTCGCCTGCCACAGAGGACCAGACGGAGGGCTTACTTTCCCTGTGCAGGGAGACGTTCGCGATTGGTCGTGACCTTATCCAGGGGTTCACGGGTTTCTCAGCCAATTGGAGCCAGTTCTCCACAACCTGGAGCGAGTTCTGCTCACGCTTCTCCAGCTGGTCTTCTAAGCAGTCACAGACTGCTCGGGAGATGTTGGAGGCGATCAGGGAGCAGACAGCCGCAACAAATGCCCTATGGCACACGTTGCTGGCTGGGCACGGCGCTGCACCCCAAGGTGTCGTGTACACTCGCAGCGAGACCCCAAGCACACAAGCGAGTACGGAGGACACAGTTCCTCCTGACTCGGAAGTAGAGCCTGAGGTTTCTGCTTCTGCTCCGTTACCTCCACCACAGCAGAAAGTCTTGCCATCCCACTCTGCACGACGTCTTGGTGTCAGTCTGCGTAGACCAAAACGGGTGGGTGGGGTGCGAACACGGCGTGGGACAGGATCTGGAGGGAAAGGTGACCGCAGGTAGGGAGGGGGGAGTGCTTCTCAATGGTTCACTTGTTTCTAAAATGTTCACTTCTTATTATCACTTTATTATTCTCTTGTTATTGTTACTAAATTGAGCACGTATTCAATACTTAAATATTCACTTGTTATCATTACTTAACTGTTCACTTTCCATTCTTTCTGAAATGGTCACTTGTTGTCATGACTGAAATGGTCACTTGTTATCATCACTGAAATGGTCACTTGTTCTTTAAAACTTAAATGTTCAATTTCTTCTTCTTCTTATGTTTTGGGGATTTTGAGGGAAGGGTGGGTTGGTGTGGGGTGTGGGTGTTGGAGGGAGGGTGTTGTTCATTAGTTCTTAAAAAAAAATTTGTTTCTTAATAAAAAAAATTTCGACAACTTTTGTGCCTTCTCTCTTAGTTACATAAGTTTTACAACGTACAGTTTTTCATGCATATTTGTTTGTTTATTCTGTTTCCCCACGGAAATGAAACTTTTGATTAACCGTAACTGTAATTGAACATTTAAATATCAACAATAATAGTTCATGCGAAGCGTTCATTAATGAGCTGCTGCCGCAAAAGCTTAGCGGCCGTGTAACTGGCACTGGCTACCGGTCTTCGGGAAAGGTGAGGTGGTACCGGTGCTGGATCGCCAGGCTGATTAAGCTCCCCTATGTCCTCGCCCGCGTCCTCTCCCGTCTGTTCCTCATCTTCATCTTCGCCGGCTGCCTCTTCTGTCTCATCTCCTTCTGGAGGTGGACCTGCAGCATGATCTGGCATTATTTGTCCTCTCTTTATAGCTAGGTTATGCAGCATGCAACACACCACAATAAACTCTGCTACCTGATCAGGGTGGTACTGGAGGCTGCCTCCGGAATGATCCAGACACCCGAAGCGCTGCTTTAGGACTCCAATTGTCTTTTCAACGATGTTGCGAGTCGCTATGTGACTTTCATTATACCGTGTCTATGCTTCAGTGACAGGATTACACAGAGCGGTCATGAGCCAACTTGCAAGCCCGTATCCTTTATCCCCCAGCATCCAACTGCGACCTTCTGGCTGATTGGCAAACAAGTCAGGAATAGCACTCTCACGTAAGATGTGCGCATCATGGATGCTGCCAGGAAATGTAGCATTTACTGTCAGAATTGTTTGATTGTGGTCGACAACAAGCTGCACATTTAAAGAGTGGAACCCCTTTCTGTTACGAAACACCTCTGCGTTCGTTAAGGGTGCTTTCAGGGCAATGCACGTGCAGTCTATTGCTCCCTGCACCTTGGGGAAGTCTGCTATTCTCGAGAAACCCAAAGCCCTCTCAGTCTGTGCCTCCCAGGTCATTGGGAAGCTTATGAAGTCCATCCTGCGAGTGTAAAGGGCTTCAGTCACCTGTTGAATGCAGCAGTGTGTAGCGTGTCGAGAGATATGGCCGATGTCGCCAGCTGAAACCTGAAAGGATCCCGATGTGTAAGAGGCTAGGACAGCAGTAACCTTCACCTCAACGGACAGTGCGGTTCTGATGGTGCTGGAAGGCTGCAGATCATCCTTGACGAGTTGACATATCTCATCGATGACCTCCTTCTGGAATCGCAGCCTCCTAAGACAAGCATTTTCAGACAAGTTCAGGTAGGATTGCTTTTCCCAAGTACTTTCGTTGGCTATACGGTCTCCTCCTCTGTCTTCGTCTCCGTCTACGCATTACTCTGCCACCTCTTCGATTGATCCTTTCAGTAACCAGTGTGTGAGCAGTTGCAATTAAAGGCAGGGAAAGCATAGGCCCCATAATCACTATCATTAATTACTTTCACTAATTTTAATAATCTCTCTACTCTATACTCTCTAATCACTGTAGTCTGCCCTCTCTGTACCAGTCAGTTTGATAGGCCCCAACAATATCATTAAATAACTTCACTATGTAAAAGCTATAAATAAATAAATAAAAAAGCAACTATTTTTCAGCACTCTTTTGGGCCTTGCATTGGCCCAGCAAAGTGCATGATAGGTGCTGAAACTTGGGATGGGCCTTGTGTGGGCGATCAGCTCGGCGATCAAAGTGGAAACTTAGTTACCTGTTTTTCTAGCGATGTTTTGGGCCTAGTTTTCTCTTTTTGCTCAAAATGGGTGATAGAGGTCCATTTTGGGCGATAGATGGGCCATAGATGGGCGATGTGGAGTGAAAAGTCTAGCCCTTTACATGAACATTGGCTAAAACACCCAAGTGCTTAACGTTGTGTGTTGTTAGTTGGTATGATTGGACTAGGATGAGGGTGAGTGTGAGGGATAGCTAGTGAGATGGGAAGTAGATAAAGAGAGAGGGATGGGTGGAGGTGCAAGGTAAATTGGTGTGAGTAAGGATGTGTAGGAGTAGGGAAGGCAGTGTGATGGGGATCTTGTGGTGTCCCTGCACCGTCCTACAAATTCACACAAAGCATGTACTGCAGACACAGTCACTACGTGACCTTAACCTTTATTCCCAGGACCAAGGAGTCTGACCCTGGGTGGGACCTCCCCTTTTATACCTGGAAACCCAGGTGAGGAGTGTCTCCCACAAGTTCACCCCCTGTGGTCAGGGTGTGCATTTCTAGGGTATACGTACAGTGTACAGGAGTTGCATGAAGGTTACAGTTACATGAAGATTACCGTTGCATGATGGTTACATACATGACATCACCTTCCCCCCCCCTACGTCTTTTTGTGTCAAAGGTTAAGTCTTTCAGGTGGTCAACGCTCTCTCGTGGAGCGCTGCAGTTGTGGCTGAGCCTCGGCATGTGTCTCTGTCACCTGAGGTGATTCCGGCCTGTCCGGCCTGTCCGCAGGGACTGTGCATGCTGCGGATTGTCCTCATTGCTCGTCCACTGGCGGTGGTGTGGGTGACATCTCCTGCTCTTCTTCAGGTTCCTCCGTGTCTATGCTGAAAGATTTCTTTACTTAGTCCAAGTGTTTCCGGCCCATTGCTTAGTCTGACCACTATTCCCTTCTTTGCCAATTACTGTGCCTTCAAGCCACTTGGGTCCCAAAGCATGGTTAAGAACAAATACCGGGTCATCCATTTCTATACACCTCCCCCTTGAGTTTTGATTATGGAACTCAGTTTGGGACTGGCGCTTACCCTCAACAATGTCTGCCAGGGCTGGGTGAATGAGGGACAGCCGCGTTTTAAGCATGCATTTCATGAGGAGTTCCGCTGGCGGGACTCCCGTGAACGAGTACGGGCGGGACCTGTAGGCCAGCAGGAGACGCGATAGGCAGTACTGAAGGGAGGGTCCTTGGATGCGTAGCATGCCCTGTTTTATGTCTTGGACCGCACGTTCCGCCTGGCCATTGAAGCCGTTGAACGGCGCTGTCCGGACGTGTTTGATACCATTGCCCGACATAAACTCCTGGAATTAATGGCTGGTGAAACACAGGCCATTGTCACTGACCAGGATGTCCGGCAAGCCGTGGGGCACGAAAACTGTACGCAGATTCTCCACAGTGATGGATGTCATGCAAGAGTTCAATATGATGCACTCGATCCATTTCGAGTATGCATCGACAACGATCAGGAACATTTTCCCCATGAACGGGCCCGCATAGTCTACGTGAATACGTGACCATGGTGGGCCAGGGCCACGGGCTGAGTGGGGCCTCCCTGGGGGCATTGCCCAGCTGGGCACAGGTCGTGCATCTGCGAACCCAGTGTTCCAGGTCTGAGTCAATCCTCGGCCACCATACATGTGACCGGGCAATGGCCTTCATTAACACGATGCCAGAGTACACGCTGTGGAGTTCCCTGATGAATGCTTCCCTTCCTTTCTGGGGCATGACTACCCGGCTTCCCCATAGCAGGCAGTCGGCTTGGATGGAGAGCTTATCCATCCATCTCTGAAACGGTCTGACTTCCTCGGGGCACGCCCTGTGTGCGGGCGCCCAGTCCCCCGTCAGGACACATTTCTTTATCATGGATAGGAGGGGGGCCCTGTTGGTCCAGAGTTTGATCTGACGGGCTGTGATGGGGCAGCATGCAGTGTCAAAAGCCTCAACGGCCATGACCATCTCAGCGCTCTGCTCCGACGCCCCCTCGGTGGTGGCCAGTGGGAGCCTGCTGAGCGCGTCAGTGCAATATTTGGTGCCTGGCCGGTGCCGTATGGTGTAGTCATACGCAGCCAGCGTGAGGGCCCATCGCTGTATGCAAGCTGACGCATTGGCATTGACAGCCTTGCTGTCGGACAACAGGGATGTTAACGGATTGTGGTCCATTTCTAGCTCGAACCGTCTACCGAAAAGGTACTGGTGCATCCTTTTCACACCGTAAACACAAGCGAGTGCTTCCTTTTCGACCATGCCGTATCCACGCTCTGCCTGGGAGAGCGACCTGGATGCATAAGCCACCGGTTGGAGTCAGCCGTCATCATTACCCTGCTGCAAAACACACCCAACCCCGTAGGATGATGCATCGCACGTTAAAACCAGTTTTTACAGGGGTCATACAAAGTCAACAGTTTGTTAGAACACAGCAGGTTCCTCACCTTATTGAAAGCCCGTTCTTGACATTCACAAACTTTACGCAGGAGCATGTGTAACGGCTCCAACAATGTGCTTAAGTTCGGCAGAAAGTTCCCGAAATAGTTCAAAAGTCCCAGGAATGATCGCAACTCCAACGTGTTGCTGGGCCTGGGCGCCCGGCGGATCACCTCCGTTTTTGATTCAGTGGGCCGGATCCCGTCTGCGGCAACCCTCCTGCCTAAAAACTCGACCTCTGGAGCCAAAAACACACACTTGGCCTTTTTCAGCTGCAAGCCTACCCGGTCCAGTCGGCATAGCACCTCCTCCAGGTTGTGGAGGTGTTCCTCGGTGTCTCGACCCGTTATAAGGATGTCGTCTTGGAATACGATTGTTCCAGGAATGGATTTGAGCAAGCTTTCCATGTTTCTCTGAACGATAGCTGCCACTGAACGAATGCCAAACGGACACCTGTTGTAGACAAATAATCCCTTGTGCGTCGTGATGGTGGTCAGAAGCTTGGATTCCTCAGCCAGTTCCTGAGTCATGTAGGCCGAAGTGAGGTCCAGCTTCGTGAACAGCTTGCCACCTGCCAGCGTGGCAAAAAGGTCCTCCGCTCTCGGGAGCGGGTATTGGTCTTGCAGCGACACTCGGTTGATGGTGGCTTTGTAGTCGTCACAAATCCTGACCGAGCCATCTGCTTTAAGGACAGGAACGATGGGACATGCCAAGTCGCTGAATTCAACGGCCGAAATTATGCCCTCTCTGAGCAGCCTGTCCAATTCACTTTCAATTTTCTCACGCATCACATACGGCACCGCTCTGGCTTTGTGGTGCACTGGTCTGGTGTCCGGAGTGATGCGTATCACTACTTTAGTGCCCTTGAACGTTCCAACACTGGGTTGAAACAGTGACCCGAATTTTTGTAGGACCTGTGAGCATGCACTTCGCTCCACAGATGAAATGGCGTGCACATCCCCCCATTTCCAATTCATCTCGGCTAGCCAACTCCTCCCCAAGTGCGCGGGGCCATTTCCCTGGACGATCCAGAGTGGCAGCCGGGTCTGTGATCCATTATGTGTTACCACCAAGTTTGCACTGCCTAGCACTGGGATGATCTCTTTGGTGTACGTCCGTAGCTGCGTGTAAATGCGTTCCAGTTTGGGCCTGCTAGCTCTGTGTGGCCATCGTCTCTCATAGGCACTCATAAGTGACTGGCTAGCTCCCATATCCAGCTCCATGCGCACCGGGATGCCATTCAATAAAACTTTCATCCTCATGGGTGGCGTTTTGGTGTATGAGCTGTGGACATCAGCCGCATGAACCCGCTGAACTTCAGCATTCATGGCTTTTCCCCAGGCATCATCTGCATTGCAGACCCCTCGTCTGGTTCCTCTGTCTTGCAGATTAGCCTCGCTACAGCCTTTTTGCACATTCACTGACGTTACAAATCTTACAGGTATATTGCTGAAACCTGCAGCTTTTCACAGTATGTCTAACTCCGTACGTCCAGCATGAGCTGAGATTGTTGTTAACAAAAGGACTGTTACCAGGCATTCCTCTCTGATTGCCCATTTGGTTGTTTCTAAGCACTCTGATGGTGGGTGTTAATGGTCCCATCGCGGGACGCATTGTTCCTTGTGATGGCGTAAATTGCCGATCCCCTTTCCATTGTCCCTGTTGCAGGCTCACCCTAGAGTCTGTTGCTGCCTGGGCAGTTTCGAAATGCCTTTGCCTGCCTGCGGGGTCCCTAGTCGCGTTCACCATGTTAACTCCCTGGTCCATCACCACATTGGGACCAGGGCTGCACGCGTAAATTAGCTTGGTCTCTTCTTCCCCTACCATGAAGATCTGAGCTATCAACGCCGCGCCTTCTAAAGTCAAGTCCTTAGCCTCTATGAGCTTCCTGAAAATCCCGGCATGATTAATGCCCTCAATGAAGAAATCCCTTAGCATCTCCCCCCTGCAGGCGTCTGTGAACTTACAGAGACTGGACAAGCGCCGCAGGTCCGCAACGAAGTCCGAGATGTTTTGTCCCTCCCGACGCCGGTGTGTAGAACCGGTGCCGGGCTACTCGCCGGCTTGAGATGCTCATTGATCAGCTGGCTGAGCTCTTCAAAGGACTTGTCCGCTGGCTTTTGGGGTGCGAGCAGGTCTTTCATCAGTGCATACTTCTGTGTTCTGCAGCTGGTCAGTAGATGCACCCTCCGTTTGTCAGCCACTGTCGCTCCCAGCCAGTCCTTCGTGACAAAGCTCTGCTGGAGTCTCTCCACGAAGTCGTCCCAGTCCTCACCCACACAGTAACATTCCTCTCTGCTACCGGTGGCCATCCTCGTGGTTCGGTGATTCCCATTTCTCGTCGCCAAATGTGGTGTCCCTACACCATCCTACAAATTCACACGAGGCATGTACTGCAGACACAGTCACTACGTGACCTTAACCTTTATTCCCAAGACCAAGGAGTCTGACCCTGGGTGGAACCTCCCCTTTTATACCTGGAAACCCAGGTGAGGAGTGTCCCCCACAAGTTCACCCCCTGTGGTCAGCGTGTGCATTTCTAGGGTATAAGTACAGTGTACAGGAGTTGCATGAAGGTTACAGTTACATGAAGATTACCGTTGCATGATGGTTACATACATGACAGATCTGATGAGTGGCATAGCAGGATGAATGTGGCTTTGCAGTAACGTTTCGTGATCTACTGAGATCATGGACAGATTTGTGCCACTGCAACCTGGTCCTCCTGACCACATCCCTGCTTGTGTCCTCCTGTGCAATGTGCAACCAGGCTGCATTGGTCTCCTGGGGAGTTGTCTTCCACCCATTGGAAAGGAAGAGAACCTCCCTGTGTGTCTCTAAGAATATGGAGGGAGTCATGGGAGAGCCTGGGTGCAGCCGTGCACCTTAGTGCAGTGCTTGTCAGTGTATGCAGCACTTCAATGCTGTAGAACACTGACAGCACAACTGTCAAAATCAATTTGGACATAGTCCCTTTAAAGAAACTGGCTGATGACGCGTCATCAAATAACATAATCAGACCCACTTCCTTTTAATTGGCTGGAAAACCTCGCTGAACGGGCTTAACAAGCCCAATCAACAGAAAATCACTTCTACACAGTGGGATGGAGGCAGCACAGCAGCTTCAGAGCTCGCCACTGACCCCGGCCGAACCAAACCCGCCTTGGTAGGCGAAATTGCGGCTGTTTACTTTGTTTCTCTCTTCACACTTGCTGCCTGATCTGCTGAATATTTCTAGCATTTCCTGTTGTTACCTAGTCTTAGGGCTAGAAGTTTAGTGTATTTGCGTCTCCCATTAGCACCTCTAGAGGGGTGCTAATGGGGCACAAATGCCTTACCGCCTGGGCACAGGGCTGGCAACAACTGCCGCCATATTGGGCGGGAGTTTAGTGGCGACGCTATGGCTTTGCGCCCTGATCTCCTGCGCCTGGAGATTGTGACTCCATTAGCGCCCCGGCATTGAAATTTACTTTCGCCCCCTGCAGCAGCGCTGGGCGAAAGTACCAACAGCTGCAGGGGACACGGATCAGGTGGGCAGCCGCTACTGGGGTGAAAAGTAAAGGCGAGGTGGCCGGGGGCGGGGAACGTACCTTGTGTTTCCCACTGCTACTTCATTTTCTTCACAGGTCCTAGCCGCGATCGCCCAGCCCGCCTCACTGCTTGAGTACCGGGCTGATCGCACAGCACCCCCACTCCATGATGGTCCAGGTAGGTCCGTTTTCCTTCGGCAGAGGGAAGAGCCCCTCGCACACGGCAGCATTGCACGTCCCAACATGCAGCGCTGCTGAGGTGTCCACCTCATTAGTGCCCCGGAAGGAAGCGGAGTGCTTGATTTAGTGGTAACCCGAATTTCTCGAGAGGGATGGGATTTCCGCACCTGATGCCAAGTCTCACACCTCCCGAATGTTACCGCCCCCAAACGGGGCGATAATGAATTTAACCCCCTTAGTATTTTAATATCTAAATGTTTATTATTTGTGATCTGGTGACTCATGCAGGTTTATCTGATAACCTAGTTCATAAATTTGGATTTTTAGCCAACACAATTCAGCAGCAGGAAGATTCAACAACAAACTTGATTAGTCAAAAAAATAAATTGCTTTGCAGTATATTAATTATGGGTCCTCTAGGAAATGACAGTCAATGCCATTTGAGGCTTGAAATTTTAACATCATATTGGTTTGTTTTCCATATCAGCTGCTACTTAACCTCATGGGAAGGCTTGATGTTGGAAAATTTCCGAAAAAGTCACAAAGTCTAATTGCTTGACATTTGTTGACAGTTATTATACTGACTAAAATTCTACTTGTTAAACTTGTCAATTAGCGTAAACTGGCAAGACAAGAGTAAATGGCCTAAAAATTCAATAAGGTCTGAAAACGGGAGCGAGTATTGCGATGCACGATTAGCCCAAGTCCGATGCAGGCAGCACACAAACTTCGTGCTGCCTGCTAATTAAAATAATTACAGCAGTAAGGAAGCGCTAAACGCATTGTTCAGTGGCTTAGCAGCGCAGCAGGGAGCCCAAGTTTGTGCAAGGCTAGCACCAATTAAAGCTAGCCTGCACTTCTTAAAGGCAACCTGCACCTCTTAAAGGGAAGGTGCATTCTGGCATCAGCAGGCGGTGAAAGTGTCTGGGAAACAGACTGAGGAGCAAGAAAACTGAGTGATGGCGCAACATGGCAGAGAGAGCTCCCAGATTTTCAGACACATCATGGTGGCCTAGGTGCAAGAGATGCACAGGAGAAGGGAGGTCCTCTATCCACAGGGGGCCAGCAGGCCAGGCAGTAAAACTACAAGACCAGATAGCCATTGTGGTCAAAGGGAGCAGTGTATCCCCGAGGACCTGGATGCAGTGCTGCAAGAGTTTAATGAATTCACACGAGTGGTCACGGTCAGTGAATGCATCATCAAATGCCATATCCCACAAACTACAGCACTAGTCTCATACACTGCTCCATTCACTCACCCCCATTACTCACCGACCAACAATCTCTTTCAGTCACGACTCATACTTCACATTCAAATGCTCCATCTCACTCTCACACACACTTAGCACTGCTGTAAGCCTCACACCCACATCTCACAGTACCAGCTATTCAACCATGACAGCCACATCAGCCAAACACAGTGAACCACACTCACTGCCACACTTCCCTCTCTCTTGCAGGACAAGGTGGCACACAACCGGAGGCAGCTGCAGCTAACTGGAAGGGGACAGGCACGTCTCCAAAACCTGACCACGCTCAAGGAGATGGTGCTCGCCATAATTGGAGTGACCATGACTGAGGCCGTGGCCAGCGGCGGCGCTAAAAGCATTGAAGATGACAGTATGCTCATACCTCATCCTCCTTCTCACATCCCATTTCCTTCTCATCCCACAATCTCTTCTGACTTACCACAAGCCTATCCTTATGACTTTCTCATTTCAGAGACCCAAGAAAGCCAACCTGGCCAGCCAGGGGTGCAAGAGGAAGAGGACGATGAGAGTGGTGATGAAGAAAAAGCACCATCACTCGATCTGACACTAGCAGCCACCAATCATCTGCAGTCTCCCCCACTGAAAGTCAGCAGCCTTCCACCAGCTCTACTGCAGCCACTGGGCTGGCACTTAGTAGGAGCACGAGGACGGACAAAGGCACACTGAAGACAGGCACTAAGGGAATGCACACGTGTGATTAGTTGACTTTGTTAGGTTATATCAGATGAATTGATTGATAAAGTTGGATTGGAATGTTTCTTTTGTGGTGACTTTTATTTCAGCATAGTGGCTGTGATGGTCAACAACAGAGGGAAGGTAACGTGTGGGACTAATGTCGAATAGGGAATTAGGGTTGCGTTCACTGGTACCACAGTCGGATAATGCGATCATGGAAAGCCTGGGCAGAAAGGGGCTGTGTGCGTTGCCTCCTCTCTTCCACTTTTCCTCCTCCTCTTCCTTCTCCACCTCCTCCTCCTCCATTGCTGGTCACCGTATGCTTGATGCCCTTTGGTGGCGAGGTTGTGCAGCATGCGGCAGCCCATGGCAAACCTTAAGACGTACTGTGGTGAGCACTGCAGGGCTCCTCCAGGAAGCGTTGTTTAAAGATGCCAATGGTCTGCTCTATCAGATTCCATGTGGCACCATGGCTTTCGTTATATGCATGCTGCCCATGTGTCGTTGGGTAGCGCAGTGGGGTCATGAGCCAGGTGGTCAGCAGATAGTCCATGTCGTCCAGTAGCCACCCTCTGGTTTGTTGTGGTGACTCAAATGTTAATGGTACAGCAGACTGTTGCAAAATGAAGGCATTATGCTGCTGCCGGGATAACGAGCATTAACTTGCATGATGCGCTGAGTATGGTTGCACACCAGCTGGACGTTGAGGGAGTGAATCCCTTCTGATTGCGGTTCATCTCCGAATTGAGATTCGGCGTCTGCAAAACGACATGTGTGAAGTCAATGTCACCTACACCATGGGGTAGCCTGCTATCCTGGCGAAGCCTGTGCTTGCTCCACCTGCTTCTTTCTGGCAAGAGAGAATGAAATGTATTCAGCTCTCCTTGCATACAGAGCCTCACGCACTTCCCTTTTGCAGGAGTGGATGACAAACTGGAGGATGTTGCAGATGTCGCCTGCTCCAGCCTGAAAGGTGTCCGATGCGAAGAAGTTCAAGGTCACGATCACCCTTACAGCCACTGGCAATGCCATCCTCGCCCTGAACTGAGACTGCAGGTCTGCCTGCAGCAGGTGGCAGATTTCAGTGAGCACCTCCTTAGTAAAACAAAGACATTGCACACCCTGTTCGTCACTGAGGTTGCGGTAAGACAATTGTTCCATGAAAACCTTGGGTGGATATGGCCTCCTGATGAGAGCCCTTCTCCCCCTCCTCGTCCTGACTCTTCTAACAGCTTGCCCTGCTCTGTGTCACCTCTGCTCATTCTCCCTGTCAAGTTGCAGGCCAAGGGGGAATACAAGGGAGCTACAAAGTACTGCACCATATCTAGGATCAACTGGGCTGAGCCCTTGCAAATCAGTACCAATCCATGAGCACATGTCACACCACTCCTTGCAGACGTTAGGCAACTTTAAAGAAGTTTAGAAATCAGCAAACACTTCTACAAACTCACCAACAGCTAGTAGAAATCAATCCGCACCTAACTTGTAAGTAGTTGATGATTCCTTTAAATATCGCTGGTGAGGGTCCTTCATGCTGCTGAACGCATGTTCAGCTGGGCGAGGTTGAGGCAGGGCATTAACACCAGGATTGAGGTTGAAAATACCAGCGCTGGCGTCAAATCAGCATTACACGCTGATTGACTTCATGATCTGCCTGCTCTGCATATTAACGGCACCCCTCCCAGCACCGTCGCTAACGGCCTCACCAAAAAGGCATCCGGTTCCACCTGCATCAGAAGTGAGCGCGCACTGCTCACAAAACGGCACCTGTTGCGCAGAAAAACGGGATGCTGTGGAGCCGAATTTCTATCAGCTAGAACTACTGAAATGGATGAATTCAGAATCATTAATGTACAGTGCACCACTGGACTGATTAGATCAAAGGCATGGCAGAACGCAGCACCAAGGGTATTAAGTAGAAACAGTGGGGTTCTGCGTTCATTTAACTATACTGCACATAACATTACATATGCCATCTTTCCAAACTTTTCCTACACTGCCAGACTTAAACACTTGAAAACAATTTATCAAAACAATAATAATGATTGTATGGTATAGAGGTACTTGTAAGAAGAATTCAATGTATTGTTTTGCAAAGTATCAAGTGGTAAATTGAGCCGATGAAATAAAACTGGACAGCTATTTCCAAATTGCTTTGTAACATGCTGAAATTGTATTTTTCCACTGAGAATGATATAGGTGCAAACAAGCAGCTGTATGCCTGATCAGTTTGAATGTAATTTGGTTATTTGTATTTCAATTATTTTCAATGGGAGAGAGAAATATATATATAAACACACTCTTCAGCCACCATTAAAACAATGAAAAATAGTCTATCTTCAAAACAGATGACCAAAGCGGTAAATAATCACTAAAAATGTTTAATACTTGAATATTAAATTCAAGAGAATCAGAAATCTCAGCCTGTTTTCTGTCCTGCAAGGAAGTGAATTTAGAGAAGAAATCTCATTTTGGGCCAATTTTCTGCTACCCTATACTTATTTGAGTTGGAAACATTTTTCGTACTGTGTTGAAATCTATCAATTTACCTTAAGTGGCTCGATCGTTTCACCATAAATTTAACCATCCACCTGAAAAAGGGTTTAGTCTTATTCAGACTAGTCTTAGTCTGACAGAATGGATTTTTCCTCAAAACATAACATTGGCTTTCTAAAATAGTTTTTCTAAACTGTAGGTACATCAATGGTGAACCAAGGAATCTTGTGTGTAGTGTTGAATTGTAAAATGTTACGGCATAAATCCTCTCAGTGCTCGAACACCACTGCATTGCTTAAATATAGAATTGTTACAAAATATCCTTGTTAAAACTGATGGTTATGAGAAATAGGTCTGGATTCTCCTCTTCTTGATGGAATAGCAGTGGAATGGGATTCCCATCTACCACGTTGACCCTTCTGTAACCTCAAACCATTTTCCAGGATCAAAGGTTATTTGTTATCCAGGGCACAATCCCCACCACCAAGATAGAGCTCGCTGCTGCAAGGCCACAGAATTCTGGCAGTGCTGCAATGAAATTACAATGAAATACCGAGAATGGTAGCATTGCGGTTAAACTACGGGACTAGTATTCCAGAAGCTTGGACTAATGATCCAGAGACATAAGTGCAAATCCCACCATGGCAGCTGGGGAATTTAAATTCAGTTAAATAAATAAATCTGCAATTTTTAAAAAGTTAGTAGCAGTAATGGTGATCATATAATTAACTACCGGATTGTCGTAAAAAACAATCTGGTTATCCTTTAGGGAAGGAAATTAGCTGTCCTTACCCGGTCTGGCCTACATGTGACTCCAGACCCAGAGCAATATGGTTGACTCTTAACTGCCTTCTGAAATGGCCTAGCAAGCCACTCAATTGTCTCACCATCACCTTCTCAAGGGAAATTAGGCTTGGGCAATAAATGCTGGCTTTCCCAACAACGTCCACATTCCATGAATAATTTTTTTTAAACTGCCATTGCAGCACCTGGAGAAAGAGGGATTTTAAAGCGGATGGAAAAACCACGAAGAGGCATTTTTTAGACTGGGGAAGGTGGATTTTTGAGACCTATGTGGAGGAAGAGGAGGCCAATACTCGACCCTTTCCCAGCACACAGTGACTCTGGGACTTCCTGCCACTACCCCAGGGATTATTGTTACCTTTCCTTGGTAACAGCAGTGATAATCAGGAAATGAAGTGGCTTGCTTGACCCACTTCCCTGGCAGTATTTATGTGCAGTGAGCAAGGTAGAGGAGGTCAACAGCTGTCCCGGTGGGGAAGGGAATTTCAGGTTGGAGTGGGAACGTGGCAGTCGGCCTTATCACCTGATTTTTCCCCATTTGGGTAGAGTAGTAGAGGAAAGTTCAATCCATAATGTCTATGCTTGTGAAAAAGTACAGTATAAACACCAGTCTACATTAATATGTAAATACAGGAACCACATTAGTAAAGGTCATACATTAAACAGATAATTCCAGAAATGTTTCCTGTTTATTAATAATCTTCAGTTCTAAAAGTCAATTGTTACAAATAAACAAATGACAAATCTAAAGTGGAAAACTGACTGACATGTACTAGTTTTAACAGTTAGGGTAGAAATATTCTTTTAACCATAGCCCAGATTGCACTGGCAAGTTAGGCACCATATAGAATGGGAAGGAAAGTTCATCATAACCAACACAAAAATGACACAGAGCAATAAAGTGAGCAATGCAAATCTTTTATTCCAAACTATATTAAGAAATAACTTTCAAAAATGGGAAAATACCCGGACCATGAACTGAAGTTCAGTTCAAAATATAAGTTGCAATTTTAAGAAAAATGCACGTCACGAGAAATTCTTGTATGCAACAACATTTAGTGAAGTGTCCTGCGGGTGAGCTGTTATTGGGAACACGTTAGTCACTGTAACCCCATGTATTCAGTAAGTATTTCACGGTGCGGTGTTTTCTTTCGTACAGTTGTTCACTAGATTAATATTAGACATGATTCTCAACTAATGATTGAAATATTTTTTGAAAATTCTGCTTCTCCGTGAAACTTAATGCAACCAGTCAGTGAAAGTCATTATATTCTTTGAGTCACACTTCAAAGCACTTTGCACAATTCAAAACAGGCCAACTTCCAAAGTGAAGGTAGAACCAATATGGAATAGAATTACACTAGCACATGTATCTGTATTGAAATGGGATTCTAGAGCACATCTAAACTGATCTCGGTAATGCAATGACCTACCACCAAAATCAGAAAATGCACCAAATCTTCCCTTACAGTTCACATTATTCAAATCAATTAACCAATACTGCACCTTGAAAGGAAAATCCTCATTGTCCATAACACAACCAGGAAATTCCAACACTAGTCACTTGCATTCTATTTAGAATCTTAAGCCATTAATTATCATACCACTGTTAAGGTATGATTTCTAGCACACACCAAGTTTGAGATGAATTGTGTGCAAACACCATTCATTTGCTAATGAGAGGTCAGTTTGGTTACACCCTGCTGTGTTTATGGATTATGCATTGGCATCATGAGTAAACTGGCACAAAATATAAAAACAGATAGCAAGAGTTTCTATAGGTATATAAAAAGGAAAAGAGTGGCTAAGGTAAATGTTGGTCCCTTAGAGGACAAGACCAGGGAATTAGTAATGGAGAACATGGAGATGGCAGAAACTCTGAACAAATATCTTGTATCAGTCTTTACGGTAGAGGACACTAACAATATTCCGCCAGTGGATAGTCAAGGGGCAATAGGGGGGCAGGAACTTAACACAATCACAATCACAAAGGAGGTGGTACTCAGTAAGATAATGGGACTAAAGGCAGATAAATCCCCTGGACCTGATGGCTTGCACCCTAGGGTCTTAAGAGAAGTAGCAGCAGGAATTGTGGATGCATTGGTTGTAATTTACCAAAATTCCCTGGATTGGAAAACTGCAAATGTAACGCCCCTATTTAAAAAAGGAGGCAGACAAAAAGCAGGAAACTATAGACCAGTTAGCCTAACATATGTGGTTGGGAAAATGTTGGAGTCCATTATTAAAGAAGCAGTAGCAGGACATTTGGAAAAGCAAAATTCGGTCAGGCAGAGTTAGCATGGATTTATGAAAGGGAAGTCATGTTTGACAAATTTGTTGGAGTTCTTTGAGGATGTAACGAACAGGGTGGATAAAGGGGAACCAGTGGATGTGGTATATTTGGACTTCCAGAAGGCATTTGACAAGGTGCCACATAAAAGGTTACTGCACAAGATAAAAGTTCACGGGTTGGGGGTAATATATTAGCTAACTAACAGAGAACAGAGGGTTGGGATAAATGGTTCATTCTCTAGTTGGCAACCAGTAACTCTTGGGGTGCCACAGGGATCAGTGCTGGGACCCCAAGTATTTACAATCTACATTAACGACTTGGAAGAAGGGACTGAGTGTAACGTGGCCAAGTTTGCTGACGATACAAAGATAGGAGGAAAAGCAATAGGTGAGGAGGACACAAAAAATTTGCAAAAGGACATAAACAGGCTAAATGAGTGGGCAAAAATTTGGCAGATCGAATATAATGTCTGAAAGTGTGAGGCACTTGGGCAGTAAAAAAATCAAAGAGTAAGTTATTATTTAAATGGAGAAAGATTGCAAAGTGCCGCAGTACAGTGGGACCTGGGGGTACTTGTGCATGAAACACAAAAGGATAGTATGCAAGTGATCAGGAAGGTCAATGGCCTTTATTACAAAAGGGATGGAGTATAAAAGCAGGGAAGTCTTGCTACAGCTATATAAGGTATTGGTGAGGCCACACCTGGAATACTGCATGCAGTTTTGGTTTCCATATTTACGAAAGGATATAGTTACTTTGGAGGCAGTTCAGAGAAGGTTCACTAGGTTGATTCCGGGGATGAGGGGTTTGACTTATGAGGAAAGGTTGATTAGGTTGGACCTCTACTCATTAGAATTCAGAAGAATGAGAGGTGACCTTATCGAAATGTATAAGATTACTTGACAAGATGGATGCAGAGAGGATGTTTCCACTGATGGGGGAGACTAGAACTAGAGGGCATGATCTTAGAATAAGGGACTGCTCATTTAAAACAGAGATGAGGAAAAATTTCTTCTCTCAGAGGATTGTAAATCTATGGAATTCTTTGCCCCAGAGAGCTGTGGAGGCTGGGTCATTGAATAAATTTAAGACAGAGTGTTTTGGATCGATAATAATAGACCCAGGTTCGGGATCTGGATGAATGTTAAATAAGAGACAAGACAAATGAAGTAAAGATAAAACACCGTTTACTGAGAGAAAAGAAACATAATACAGTTTACGAAGAAAAGAGAAGTATGATAAGATGCAACAAAGCTCACAGCCTTCGGCCCGTCGGGAACTCCGCAACGGCGGCTGGTCAAGAGCCTTGGAGGTCCCGGCACCGCTCGTGAATCACGGTCCAAGGTGCAGTTCAAAGAGCTACTATTGAACAAACATGGGTGTATGTGGCTTATGGCCAACTCCTAATCTGTAAGGCCCCAGCTGTTCTTCCACACAGCATGAGACCTCGAGGCGCCGATCATCCCATAAACAAGATGGTGTGCGCATCAAGGTCCCTCTCTCTCTCTCTCTGCATCAACAACATTCCACGAGGCATGAAGCAGAAAACACACTGTAAATGTCAGAATATCATAATTAACCCTATGTGATTAACCCTATACAATACAATCCACCCTTGATATTTAGATATTCTAAGTAATATAATCAAGTTGAAGGCGTAATGCATCAGTTACACGTTGAGTATGCACAAGCAATGCCCGCAATCTACACCAAAGAATACATACGAGCAGTAATATCAGTAATAACGCAACGACTAAAACAACGATAGGATGTATTAACAGCTTCAAAGCGGCGGATGTTTTTGGGGATCATCCGTAAAAGATGTCCCACCAAAGGTCAGTGACCGTTGTCGCAACTCTGACCAAGGCGCCTTCACTGTAACTCATAGCAACTTGCAGAGTATGAAGAGTACGCCCTCGTTTGCTCAATTCGTCAGTGACCTTTTGGTTATCATTTAGAAATTGAGCTAAACAAGTTAGGTCTACAGTGGGAGGAAGGTTAGTAATGCCTAGGACAGTGCGATGGCGCACAACATTTTTCCATCGTCCCAATCGATATGACCTTTTAGAATGAAGGTCATATATGGTATACGCATCTTTAAAGCAAGCATTTAGAGGAGGATCTTTACGGGCGCCGTCAAGATAAATGGGATAGACACTAGTAATACAAACATGATTCTGTCCGATTTCATGTAGAATTGTATCATTGTATGGTACAAGTGACCAAATACATATTCCCGCTATATGCTGTAGGGAGCATGGTTCAAACACAGGTGTGTGCAAAGGACACACCATACTGAAAGGCCTTTTTGACAATCTTGAGCTTGGCGAGTTCTATTGCTAGCATCAATCCATCCACCCTTGAACTTGGGTACCCATAGAGTTTGGCCATACAGGTGGGGAAGCACTATAAACTGGCACCAAATGTTGGTTTTTGTGATATTGACTATTCTCATAGTAAAGTTACACCCTTGGTCATCACAATGTGTATGTTGCATATCAGGTTTTACCCCTAGATTTCTATTGCCAAAGTGGAATATTTTGCTCCAACTATTTGCATGCCCTGACATGGCAATACGTTCTAACTCGGCCCTTAATAGTTGGCGGGTTACTTCTTCAAACATGTATTGTGTGTGATGACCTAATTCTTGTTGTCGCCCGGTGACACTCCCTATCTCGAGTAGTTTTATCTATTTGTTCCCACTGCATTACGTCCGACAGCCAACTAGAAAACATCTGTCCTGTGAGACCTCTGTCCCATGTATTTCGCAATCGAATTGCATCTCCAGTGAGTCTCCCTACCTTTTGTATTTTGTTTTGTAAGGGCTCGATATCCATAGAGTTTAATGCTCCTATTCTTGTTCCTACGCCTCCTAACATTGTGGCTAATATATCACGCCTTTGTCTCACTGACGTTTTCAGATTTGCTTTAATTGTTGTTATATTACAAGTGTCAGACGGCTTGTCCGCATTCTGGACTTGTAGTGTGAGAATTAATATGGGTGGGTATGTAAGCACAGGTGTACATGTAGAGTATAGCCGTTGCAAATGATCCATGGGGCTCTTAGAATGCTTAACTACACGCATTGACCAAAAGTGGCCCATAATCCCCCTATCAGTGATTACGGAGGCATTTGTACATCCATACCATAGAGACGCATTTAACTTAATTTCGTCTGACATAGTGTCATTGCTTGACATAATGTTGCGGGCCCAACTCCTTAACCATGTGGCATTGTGCAATAACGACACATTGCATATCATTGTCATATCTTTTTGCCACTTGATTGATAACGTGATGTTGGCCCCCGTGCTTACTGTTAATAGCACCGGTCCTGGGCCTCCCCAGTACCTGCATGCGTCACAAGTGACGCTCCAGTGTCCTATAGTGCAGGCTTGCCTGGAAGGACAGGTAAAATTGTCTTGCGTACAATCAACCACCACCCTATACGGCCATCCCATGCCGTGTTTGAGGATGGAAGTAGCACAGTCACAGATAACGAGACACAGAGACTTGCCAGCACGAGTTGGTAAGTCGCCATTTTGGGCAGAATTTCTGTGGGAGGAAGCATAAGTATATTAATTCAGCCCCGTTTAGTCAATTTACCCTTGTCAACACAGAGAGGAATATCTTGACCAGTCAGGAGCACCCAATAAATGTTTCCTTCTCCTTTCGCTAAGATTTCCCCTGCTTGTAAGGGTTTCTGGGGGTACTCCACCCACACTTTTCCTCCTTCACAAACTGTGTCCTGAGTCTGATTTTCTTTTTCAATAGTAGGGACACTAACTTTGCCTAACATGTGGCTTATGGGAGTTCCCCCCGCAATGGTCAGTGATTCAGATTGCGCACTGCTTGTGGTAAGACTTTTAACCACCCATGCAATGTTTTAGTGGGAGTTAATATTTTAATCTGATGCTTAAGTAGTCCATTCATGCGTTCTAGTAACCCTGCAGCTTGCGGATAGTAAGGTATGTGAAACATCCAATAGATCCCGTTGTCTACCGCCCACTGTTGCACTGTTTGACCTGTGAATTGCAACCATTATCGGACTGTACTTCTGCTGGCTCACCGTAGTATGTGATTAAATTCTCCAGTCCTTTAATCGTACTTTATTGATTCGCTTTAGTCACTGGATAAGCTATCAAAAGTCCAGAATAGGTATCAACAGCAGTGAACAAATATTGGAACCGTTGTTGCAATGGTAAAGATCCTACATAATCAACTTGCCATATTTGTGCTGGTTGAGTCCCTCTCTTAATATGGGCACCGGGGTTGTCGTTGTAGGGGAAAATGCTTCACCTTTTGACAAATTTCACAGGTGTTTATGATCTGTTTAACACCGTCCGTAGTCAAATGTAACCCCCTATTTCATGCCCATTGTATTGTACCCTGAATGCCCAGATGTCCAGATTTGTGGTGGGCCCACTTGCCTATGCCATATTCTTCCTCTTTCGCCTCTTTGAAAGCCTGTACCCGGGCAATATTATCAACGGTGTTATTATGTTCAGAGGTCTTTGAAGTGTTTTTCATGTGAGCGTCAACATGATATACAATTATTTTCATCTTCTGGGCTTTGGACCACATTTGTTCCCATAGGTGCTTTCCCACAAGTCTTTCCCAGTTATTCGCCAGTTATGTTCATGCCAGTTTCGCATCCAGCTCGCCATGCCATTGGCTACTGCCCATGATTCAGTATATATGTGTACTTGTTGCTGTTCCTCTTCTAACGCAAGGACTACAGCTGCTAGTTCTGCTAGCTGGCTGGAGCCTCCAACGCCCTCATCATGCACAATTGTCTGGGTTTTTGGATTGAAGGCAACAGCTCACCAGCACCGAAGGATGTTTCGCCAGACCGCTGAGCCATCTGTGAACCAGGCATGGCTACGTTCTTCAGGTGTTAACTGTTCAAAAGACACACCCCAGGAGATCGGTGACTCTTTGGTTAAACTGACAGACGACTGCGTAAGTTTACTCTCAGCTGTTTGTGGGTATTCAGCCACATGCTCATATAGTTGGGTGATTCCTTCTTTTCCTTTACTTACTCTGTCTGCGATATACCATTTCCAGCGCACTATGGAGCTTTGCTGCGCTCGCCCGACCTTGTGTGTCTCATTTTCTGAGAGAACCCAGAATAATATGGGTAGGTCTAGTCTTAAGCTGACTTTGTCGTCCCCTGTCTGTCCTTCTGTTTCTGTTAGGGCCCAATAACATGCTAATAATTGTTTCTCAAATGGAGTGTAACGAGTAGCAACATCTGTCAATTTTCTAGACCAGAACCCTGACGGTATACGAGTGCCATGTTGAACCTGCCACAAACTCCATACTGCAGTATCATTGGTAACGGATACCTGTAGCTGAAAAGGCTGCCCAGGCACTCGCGGGGCTATGGGTAAAGCTTGAGCTATGACTTCTTTAGCTGCATCAAAAGCCACCTGCTGTTCCTTTCCCCACTCGAAGTGGGCCTTTTTTCATGTTACGGGGCATACAGCGGTTTTAATAACATCATGAGGTGAGGTATGTGTCTCCTCCAGTAACCCAGTAGTCCCACAAACCGTTGTGTCTCAGTTTTATTCGTGGGGGTGGCCATTTCTTGAATTTTATTCTTCACAGGCGCTCACCCCGAGACCATTGGATCCCCAGAAACTGAACAGTCTGGCTAGGGCCCTGCACCTTCTTCGGATTCATCTCCCAGCCCCTGTCTCGCATATGTTGGACTAAAGTAGCTAGGGCTTCTGACACCACTGCCTCGGTGGGACCCCTTATTAGTACATCATCGATGTAGTGTGCCAGTGAGACATTAGGAACCAATGTGCACATGTCCAGGTCCCGGGCCACCAATCTGTGGCATAGGGTAGGGCTATGTAGCTAACCTTGAGGGAGGTGTTTAAACGTGTATTGCCTCCCTTCCCAAATGAATGCAAACTGGTCCTGGGATTCTTCCACTATTGGAATGGATAAAAAGGCATTGGCCAGGTCGATTACCACATACCACTCCGCACCTTCTTCAGACACCCGCTCTGTTATAGTTACTACATCTGGGACAGCGGTTGCCAGGGGAGGGGCAAATTTGTTGAGTTGTCGGTAGTCCACAGTCATCTTCCAACTTTTGTCAGGTTTCTGCACAGGCCAAACAGGGCTATTGTAGGGGGACACCGCATGTCTAATGATACCCGCTTCCAAGAACCCTTGTATGGTTTCCCCTATTTCTTTGTGTCCCCCAGGTATTCGGTACTGTTTCATAGTCACTATACACGATGGCCGTGGTATTACCACTGGTTCCCACTTTGCTTCCCCTGCAATCACAGTGATCGCCCATATCCTGAATGAGAATTGCCCGAACGAGGTGTTGTGTGTGGTTCCCTTTAAAAGGTCCATCCCAATATGTTCCTTTGCTGCTGATATTAAGACCATTACCCAGCGCGGAGGCCCATTTCCCAACGCCATTCTGATAGTTGTTCGGACAGCGGACGTTTCTGCCCCTCCGAACCCATTAATCATCATACGGGTCCCTGTGTGTTTCCTAGGATTTCCATGGATAATAGTAACTTCTGCCCCTGTGTCTAGTAAAGCCACATCTCTTTGTATGTTCCCCCACCCCCGCCAATGTATCGTAATCGGAATGTGTAGCCTCAGGTCCCCGGGAGCTTGGGTTGATGTGGTTCTAACGGGAAGTACTCCCAGATCCCGTCCACACCCCTAGTCGAGGGGATTACTAGCCTTCCACAGCTCTTCTAAGTTGGGGTATAGGCTAGCGGGAGGTGGTTTCTCCACATCCGCAGACTTATCGCTATCCGACTTAGTCTCTCTTACCTCCCTCCTTTCACCCTTCCCTGTTCCCAGGTTGCAGTGTTGCTTCCTGTTAGATCTCTTAATTTCCAATGAAATACGAACTCCGATTGTAGTTTTAACTTTTTAATCTTGGCAGAGAGCAATAACAAGTTCTTGGCTTTAAGCCAGGTCTTTGTTCTTCTGGCACCACATGGTCAAAATGGCTGTATTTATACCGGGTTCAATTTACAGAAAAGAACTCGCCTTCTTTGACCTTATTGGCTCACTACCCAAGGTCCGAAAATGTCAAGTTGATTGATGACTTAATGCAACATGCTACCACTCACTGACTTGTTGTCTGTGAATTTTCACAGCCTGTCTAAATGCAGCCTGTTTGAATTCTCTATCACTTCCACATAGAATACATCGCTCCTGTTGAGATCCCATCAATTTTTTCCTTGGGGACCCCTGTCTTCAGTAAAGCCGCGAACATGTCCCTCCGCGTAATTCTTTTTTTTGTCTTTCCTGACCCTGTACCTTTCCCAGAGGTCGAACCTTGTCACTGGTCCTGATCCCCCTCTACATTAGCCGTTCTCGACTCTCACACACTATCTTCTACATCCTCTAACTGTCCTAACAATAGGCAAGCGTGCCCCACTCGCTGCCCTTGGGCTGGTCCCAATAATGTGAGTAGCGCACCCCTCATCATAGGAGGGCCACTCTTCATCAGCCTGCTCCACATTCCTGCCGTAAAGAGCTCCTGATCTGGCCCCCCATATGGTTGAGATATAATCCTCCGTGTTGCCAAGTTGCGCAACTGTATCGCACCCTCCGCCATAGTATTCCAAGGTTTTACCTCCCCTTCCTAATCAACGGCAGAGGGATATTTTTGCCGGATCCCTATAGTAACCATGTCCCATAGCGAACCTATGCCCTGGACATTCCGTAGCACTGCTGTGATATGGTTGTCCGTGGTTATAGTCCCCATTTTTGTTAACTCTTCAGGGTTATGTATTACGCCTAATGCTCCCTGGTCCCAAATCCGGGTTAGCCATTCTGACAATTATTCCCCGGGTTTTTGGCGAAATCGAGACCCTATATCTTGTAACTCACTAGTGGTGAAATCATGCACCCCTCTAGTGGTTACCAGCTGTTCCCCATCTTGCTGTTTCGTCTTATTTGTCATAAGGGGTTTAGCTTCTGTGCTCGGAGCGTATGGGGAGGGTCTTTAGTTTCCTCCCGTTCCCCCCCCTTCTCCATCTGTCCACTCATATTCTGAGTCAGAGGAGTACCAGATGTCTCCGTCCCAATGAGCCGGATCCCAAGTGGGTCCAGCTACCAATGCACGTACCTTTGACCGATCTATCTGTAATTTCCATCGTCTGGCTTTCTTTTTATTTTGTACTGTCGCCAGACGGCATATTAAAGTTTCTGATTGTCCACTGACTTTATCCGCCCGTTCTTGTGCAGTGCGGACCGCTTCAGTCAGAGTCAAGTTTTGACTTTGCAAAATCTTAACAGCTGTTTTTAACTGTAGGTTTTCTGCCTCACTTTCCTTAAGTTGTTTACACATCGCCCTTAATGCTGTCAACAAAATCCATCCCATTTGTGGGAGACTATTTTTCTCCTGTTGGAAGCCCGTTTCCTCCAGGAGAGACAGTACCGAGTGGGGTATGGTTCTATCTTTGCTCTGTTCCAATAACTGCGTATCCCAATGTTGCGGGGGTCCAAACCGGGCTAACACATTGGCAAGAGAGCCAAAACCCTCATCCCTCGTGCTTCACCCTGGTATTCTATACTTCTCTCCCGCAGGAGGAGACTGCTTCTTGTCTTTTCTCTTAAACATTTTACCAGATCCTGCTGACTACGCCAAAATGTTTTGGATCAATAATAATAGACCCAGGTTCGGGATCTGGATGAATGTTAAATAAGAGACAAGACAAATGAAGTAAAGATAAAACACGGTTTACTGAGAGAAATGAAACATAATACAGTTTACGAAGAGAAGTATGATAAGATGCAACAAAGCTCACGGCCTTCAGCCCATCGGGAACTCCACAACGACGGCTGGTCAGGAGCCTTGGAGGTCCAGGCACCGCTCGCGAATCACGGTCCAAGGTGAAGTTCAAAGAGCTACTGGACAGTTCCGTTCCTTTATACTACTGAACAAACATGGGTGCATGTGGCTTATGGCCAACTCCTAATCTGTAAGGCCCCAGCTGTTCTTCCTCAAAGCATGAGACCTCGAGGCACCGATCGCCCCATAAACATGATGGTGTGTGCATCAAGGTCTCTCTCTCTCTCGCTCTCTCTCTCTCTGCATCAACAACATTCCACGAGGCATGAAGCAGAAAACACACTGTAAATGTCGGAATATCATAATTAACCCTATGTGATTAACCCTATACAATACACAGAGATAGACAGTTTCTTAAGGGAATAAGGGGTTATGGGGAGCGGGCAGGGAAGTGGAGCTGAGTCCATGAACTCCTGATGACATCCCGGCTTGTGCCCTCCTGTGTAAGGTGCAACCAGTTGCGTTCTAGGGAGGTCTCTTCCGCCCATGGGAAGTGAAGAGGACTTCCTTGCGGGCTGTGACTCTCTCCATAAGCATATGGAGTGAGTCATGGGAGAGCCTGGGTGCAGCCGTGCACCTTTGTGCAGTGCTTGTCAATGTTTGCAGCACCTCAGTGCTGTAGAACACTGACAGCACAAATGTCAAAGTAAATTTGCGCACAGTCCCTTTAAGGAAACTGGCTGATGACGCGTCATAAATGACATAATCAGACTCGCTTCCTTCAATTAGCTGAGCAAATCGCTGGGCGGGCTTAACAGGCCCAATTAGGGGAAAGTCATGTTGGTGGCCAGGATGGAGCCAACAACGGGATCAGGATTGACCATCAAAGTGGCCTGCCCCGGACCCACTGAGGTAGGGAACATTGTGGCCAAAGAGTTCCTAATCTTGGTCATGGTGCCAGATAAATATCATGTGGAGCAAGATGGCAGTGTGCATATAACATATTCATAGATCATTTATTTCCATCGGTTTCCTTAAAATTGACCATCTATTCAACCAATTTTACTAACTTTAATTTCTCATGGACTTCCTGATGTCGATCGTATTGAAAGCTGCAATGTGTGGCTTTATAATGTCCACATGTTGTTGACCCATTTATATTTGAATTCATTTTTCAGTCTGTTTAGATAAATTGACTTAAAGAATTTTGTTTTAAGATGTCCAGATATTTCTATTGCCTCAATTGCATTGGACTGAATGCCATGTGACTGCAGCCTTCTAATAGGAAATCACAGTAATGGTAGGCTTTCTATTCCTTAAGCAATTAATCAGAGATAATTCAAAATTAGTTTCAGAAATGTGTAAAATATATGCTGGAAGAGAATATTTGTGTATGTTTTTCATAAGTGGGCATTTTTGGCTCATCACTAAAAATACCAGCTTGTCCCATTTAGATAGCGGCACTTATTCTGACTGCTGCAGAAGTCCCAGGTTGGCTCAAGCGGCTGCCAAGTTTTGCAATGCATCAAAAAGACTGCTGAACGGCAACTGTATGGGGAAGATTGTAATGATGTGCTACTGCTGGCTGTCAAAGTCTTGAAATGTGTTGAAGCAAATTCCAGACTGATGAAGTCTTACAATGAGATGTGGCTGTGGGAATTATTGCTTTCCAAAGGCGACTGAGAAAGAAGAATGTTAAGAAAAACAATACACTGACCAAAAAAACTTTGAGAAAGGTGAAGAGAGGAAGAAATCAGAAAACACAATGTGCAGAGGGAATCTGCTGAACAGCAGCAGAAGTGCATGCAGACAGAAGCAGGAAGAGAGAGAATGGAGCAAAAGCTACAGAAGGAGAAAGTCATTGGAAGCTACGTTGAGAAACTGATTGAGGGGTAAAAGAGAAATAAAACAGAGGATAGAATTAAACAAGCCACAAAGACAGAATCTTACAAAAACAGGTAGAAATTAACAAGTGAGAGAAAATTATCTGCCGTTAAGAACAAGGAGGGAAAATTCAGAAAGAAGCAATTAGACAATAATGGATAAAAAGAAAGATATGAAAGAGATCAACACAGACAGGGGGTAAAGAGTCAGACAACAGCAGCCAGAAATAAAGACACAGCTATCCATTTGTATATCAATCCATCTATTAATTGATCTATCTGTCTACATGTGATATTATAAGAAAAGTTAAGGATAAGAAAATGCTGTTCTGTCGATCAAATCTTATCCCTTTAGTACCCTTATTTTTTAATATCATTGCCCAAACTGCCCAGGTGCATTTTGAATGACCTTAATAAGTTTGTCCTAAGTAAGTTGTCTGGTAGATTAGTAGGTGATGCTACAGGCTATGAAACAAAGGAGTGTTGCCATATTTGGATCTGATGATTTGGATCATATTTGAAGGGAACCCTCTTCAGAAGGCTTCACCAAGGCATCGTGGATGAGGTCACTGGTGAAAAGATGGCCATTCATATACGCAAGAATATTTCCACCCGCACAAATTTTGACAACAAATAAGTGTAGCCGGCATTTAACTACACCAATTTAAATGGATGTTTCCCATTTAGGAAACCTATTTTACTCATACTATCATAATGTACCCCATATTAGTGAAAGGTGCACTTTGTATCTTGTAATGTTGCAGCTTACTTATTTGAAAATGTAAGCTTCTGCTCCCACGAACAGCCACTTGCATACTTATGTTCGCAGACATGCTTTGGGAGGTAGGCCACATGCATCGCTATGTCAGGGCTCTTCAACTTTGCACCACTTCACCAAGTTGCTTATGATTGCAGGGAAAAGAAACCATTACAGATGAGAGATCTGAGCAACAAGAGACGGGCCATCCAACCTAAAGCCACTAACTAGGCTTAAAAGAGTCATCCTTCTAATGGTGCGGATAGAATGTATGAGAATCGTGCAGTAAAATTGGATCGTAAACAACATAACAGAGGTATAATTTGAAAACGGTTGAGATTAGAAGTGGAGCTCATTAAGAAGAATTCATCATGAAAATACTTAATATGTCGATACTCACAGTGAACCAAAGAATTGGGTTATTAACAAGTTCATCATATGGATAGAATGAATAAAAACATTCTGCTAATACAATTTACTTTAATCAAATCCGCTGTGTTTGTACAATATGGGTTGCTGGAGCAAGCGTTTCACAGTAATTTACATTTTTCATCAGATACATTTGCAACTACAGTAATGTGCCTTTTATTGCAAGATATTCCCCATGTACCACACTACGAAGGACCCTGAGTGAAAGCCTGTACCTAACTTAATTCCTATGTAGTCTAGTGCAGCACTAAATAATAAATCTATTATATTTTAGTCTTTTTATAACCCTGAATGCAAAACTAAAAGTGATGTAGTATGTGCGACAGAATTCTCAGTGAGCTGTTCTGTTAGAAGTATATTAGGCAGGATGGCATCACACAAAATGTGGCCTCCTATTTCACTGCTCTCCAAATGTATGCATGGAAAGAGCTGAGTTTAATGGCTTATTGTAAATGTGGTGGTTTTGTGCTCCAGTGTTTCATTGGTTAGCGAATTTCCTCGCCATAACCTGGTTGGAAGTATGATAGAAATCCCATTTACGGGCATGAGCAGGGTCTCCACCACATTTCCGACTAGTTACAATGGCAGAATAAGAGCAGCTGCGAGGAAATAGGTGTAGTCTGGTGCTGGGAAAAAGAGAGTCAAACTGCAGCCGCCCACAGAACTGTACTTCAGCTCGAGTTGCTAATGCTAGAGATTAGCGGAGAAACTAAAGGGTAAAAAGATGTAGCAGTTTAGTTGACACAAAAAAAGACACACTGCTGAATTTGACTTGGGATATGCTTCCAAGTTTCTCTAATAGTTTTAGTGCCTAGAAGATAATTAAGAATTGTAGTTACAGTGAGTATCTTTTAGGCAGTTAATCAGATTTTGTCGCTGCCCTGCCTGCGGGTCGAGAGTAAAACTTACAGAAGGTGGCAGCGGGTCGGGAACATGCCGTCACCCCTCCACCTCACGCCTTTAACTCAGGCGGGTTTGCAGTGTGCCACACACCCGCATTGCAGAGGTGAGCGGCATAATTAATCGCATTAATATTCTGCCTTCATGTTGTTGGAATCAATCAATAAGGATGAAATAGCAACGCATTTGGAAAGCAGTGACAGGATCGGTCCAAGTCAGCATGGATTTATGAAAGGGAAATCATGCTTGACAAATCTTCTGGAATTTTTTGAGGATGTAACTAGCAGAATGGACAAGGGAGAACCAGTGGATGTGGTGTATTTGGACTTTCAAAAGGCTTTTGACAAGGTCCCACACAAGAGATTGGTGTGCAAAATCAAAGCACATGGTATTGGGGGTAATGTACTGATGTGGATAGAGAACTGGTTGGCAGACAGGAAGCAGAGAGTTGGGATAAACGGGTCCTTTTCAGAATGACAGACAGTGACTAGTGGGGTGCCGCAGGGCTCAGTGCTGGGACCCCAGCTATTTACAATATACATTAATGATTTGGATGAAGGAATTGTGTGTAATATCTCCACATTTGCAGATGACACTAAGCTGGGTGGTGGTGTGAGCTGTGAGGAGGACGCTAAGAGGCTGCAGGGTGACTTGAACAAGTTAGGTGAGTGGGCAAATTGCATGGCAGATGCAGTATAATGTGAATAAATGTGAGGTTATCCATTTTGGGGGCAAAAACACGAAGGCAGAATATTATCTGAATGGCGGCAGATTAGGAAAAGGGGAGGTGCAACAAGACCTGGGTGTCATGGTTCATCAGTCATTGAAAGTTGGCATGCAGGTACAGCAGGCGGTGAAGGCGGCAAATGGTATGTTGGCCTTCATAGCTAGGGGATTTGAGTATAGGAGCAGGGAGGTCTTACTGCAGTTGTTCAGGACATTAGTGAGGCCTCACCTGGAATATTGTGTTCGGTTTTGGTCTCCTAATTTGAGGAAGGACGTTCTTGCTATTGAGGGAGTGCAGGAAAAGGGTACTGAGGGAATGATCAGCCATGATCTTATTGAATGGCGGTGCAGGCTCGAAGGGCCGAA
Source organism: Pristiophorus japonicus (assembly GCF_044704955.1). Taxonomy (NCBI): domain Eukaryota; kingdom Metazoa; phylum Chordata; class Chondrichthyes; family Pristiophoridae; genus Pristiophorus; species Pristiophorus japonicus. Next base: position 153,404,513 of record NC_091989.1, read on the forward strand.
TGGCCTACTCCTGCACCTATATTTCTATGTTTCTTTCTATGTTTCTATGTAACTCCTTGTTGTGAGACCCTCAACAGGGATTTTAAGCAGAACTTTTCAATTTCACTGCATGACCACGGGAATCACACAGCTCGGGAACCACGTCTGTAAACCTGAAGCGGCAGCTCAGTGACCATTGAGCAAAGTCATTAATGCAGAGCATGGAAATCACAATAAATACTCCTACATCACACCTGTTTACATGCCTATGGGAAAGGCTCTTGCTGACTCCATTTTGAGCGCAGATTTAGGTGTGTAGAGTTTGCAAGTCTTTTCTGCAACCTGGAAGCCAGTCTCACCACATTGCTTGTAACTATCACAACATTGACAGATTATTCCTCAAATCTCTACTTGACCTGCCATCTATTACATCAGCATGGGTGCCACTAATATTGTCTCACCTTGGTCCTCAGAGTCAGACCACGAAGAGCCCCAACACCAGCAGCACCAGGTACACCAGGCACGCCAGATACACCAGGTATACCAAGCACACCAGGTACACCAGGCACACCAGGTACACCAGGCACACCAGGTACACCAAGTACACCAGGCATACCAGACACACCAGGTACACCAGCACCAGGCACAAAAGATACACTAGACACACAAGGCACACCAAGTACACCAGGCACACCAGGTACACCAGCACCAGGTACACCAAGTACACCAGCACCAGATACACCAGGCACACCAGCAGCACCAGGCACACCAGGTACACCAAGCACACCAGGTACACCAGATACACCAGATACACCAGCACCAGGCACACCAAGTACACCAGGCACACCAGGTATACCAGACACACCAGGTACACCAGCACCAGGCACAAAAGATACACTAGACACACAAGGCACACCAAGTACACCAGGCACACCAGGTACACCAGCACCAGGTACACCAAGTACACCAGCACCAGATACACCAGGCACACCAGCAGCACCAGGCACACCAGGTACACCAAGCACACCAGGTACACCAGCAGCACCAGGTACACCAGATACACCAGCACCAGGCACACCAGGTACACCAGATACACCAGATACACCAGCATCAGGTACACCAGCAGCACCAGATACACCAGCAACGCCATGTACACCAGCACCAGGCACACCAAGGACACCAGATACACCAGGTACAACAGGCACACCAGGTACACCAGGTACACCAGGCACACAAGCACCAGATACACCAGGCACGCCATGTACACCAGCACCAGGCACACCAAGGACACCAGATACAGCAGGCACACCAGACACACTAAGTACACCAGGCACACCAGATACACCAAGTACACCAGGCACACCAGCACTAGGCACAACAGGTACACCAGGCACACCAGGCACAAACACATACACCAGGTACACCAGATATACCAGGTACACCAGGCACGCCATGTACACCAGCACCAGACACACCAAGGACACCAGATACATCAGGCACACCAGACACACCAAGTACACCAGGCACACCAGATACACCAAGTACACCAGGCACACCAGCACTAGGCACAACAGGTACACCAGGCACACCAGGCACAAACACATACACCAGGTACACCAGATATACCAGGTACACCAGGTACACCAGATATACCAGGCACACCAGTCACAGCAGGCACACCAGATACACCAGGTATACCAAGCACACCAGGTACACCAGGTACACCAGGTACACCAAGTACACCAGGCACACCAGGTATACCAGACACACCAGGTACACCAGCACCAGGCACAAAAGATACACTAGACACACAAGGCACACCAGGTACACCAGGCACACCAGGTACACCAAGTACACCAGCACCAGATACACCAGCAGCACCAAATACACCAGGCACACCAGCAGCACCAGGCACACCAGGTACACCAAGCACACCAGGTACACCAGCAGCACCAGGTACACCAGATACACCAGGTACACCAGATACACCAGCACCAGGCACACCAGATACAGCAGGTATACCAGCATCAGGTACACCAGTAGCACCAGGCACACCAGGTACACCAGGCACGCCATGTACACCAGCACCAGGCACACCAAGGACACCAGATACACCAGGCACACCAGACACACCAAGTACACCAGGCACACCAGATACACCAAGCACACCAGGCACACCAGCACTAGGCACAACAGGTACACCAGGCACACCAGGCACAAACACATACACCAGGTACACCAGGTACACCAGGTACGCCATGTACACCAGCACCAGGCACACCAAGGACACCAGATACACCAGGCACACCAGACACACCAAGTACACCAGGCACACCAGATACACCAAGTACACCAGGCACACCAGCACTAGGCACAACAGGTACACCAGGCACACCAGGCACAAACACATACACCAGGTACACCAGATATACCAGGTACACCAGATATACCAGGCACACCAGTCACAGCAGGCACACCAGATACAACAGGTAGACCAGGCACACCAGGTACACCAGCACCAGGCACACCAGGTACACCAGGCACACCAGGCAAACCAGGTACATCAGCACCAGGTACACTAGGCAAACCAGGCACAAACACATACACCAGGTACACCAGGCACACCAGATACACCAGACACAGCAGGCACACCAGATACAACAGGTACACCAGGCGCACCAGGCAAACCAGGCACACCAGGCAAACCAGGTACACCAGGCAAACCAGGCACACCAGGTACACCAGGAAAACCAGGCACACCAGGTACACCAGGCACACCAGGCACACCAGGCACACCAGCAGCAGGCACACCAGCAGCACCAGATGCACCTGCAGCAGGCACACCAGCAGCAGCAACAACACCACCAACCTTCTCCTCAACGACCTGATGCTGCACAGGACAGAAAGCATCAGCGCAGGGCTGCACCGTGCCGGAGGCGATACCCCCAACACAGGGTAGACAGGCAGAGGATGAGCTTCCTCAACATGACTGAGCGGCAGTGCCAAACGAGGCTCGGCCTATCGCGCCAGGTCATCGCAGACATGTACACATGGTTGGAGCAAGACCTGCTGTCTCGAGGACCTGGTGGACACGCCTTGCCAGAGGCTGTCAAAGTCACCATCACCCTCAACTTCTTCACCTCAAGCTCCTTCCAGTGATCTGCAGCAGACATTTGCAGCATCTTGCAGTCGGTTAGTCACAGATGCATCACACAGGTCGCCAATGCCCTGTTTGACAAATCAGCCAATGATGTCAACTTTGCTACTGATGAAGCCAGTGTTATGGAGTGGGCACTTGGCTTTACCACTCTGGCTGGCTTCCCACAGGTGCAGGGCATCATCGACTGCACACATGTGGTCATCAGGGTATCCCGTCATAACCCAGGAGTCTTTGTTAACCGCATGGGCTTCCACTCCCTCAATGTGCAGCTGGTCTGCAACCATAGGAAGATCATCACGCGTGCGTGCACCAAATTCCCTGGCAACTGTCATGACTTTTTCATCCTGCGCCAGTCCACCCTCCCACAGCTCTTCGCACCACCAACCTGCTTGGAGACAGGGGCTATCCACTGAAGACGTGGTTCATGAAAACCTTGAGGAGGCCAAGCAATGAGGTTGAGGAGCACTACAATGAAAGCCGCTAGTCCATCAAATGTGTCCGAGCAAGGCATGATGACTCTGAGCTTCAGATGTCTTGGCAGATCTGGAGGAGTCCTTCAGTACGCACCAGCCAGGATCTCCAGAAGTGAGGATTAGCATTGCATAAGGAGCAAGTGCACAGTCTCTTCAGAGGAGGAGGAGCAGCAGCTGGAAGACGAGGAGGAGCATGAGCTGGAGGAACCTGCGGTCCAGGTGCCACCTGCACCCGAGCACATTGCTGCCTGGGAGGCCAGGGTGGCCTCATCATGGTCAGATTCACTTAACTTCCTGCATTGCATCCATATGGCTGCTACATGCTGTGCCAAGTTTACCCCCCAACAACACATAAAGCATCCAGACAATGACCAAGCCATCCTTTTCACACTGACCACCATTGCTCGAGGCAACATTGTGTCTCACCATTCACTCCGACTCACTAAGCCTCTTCTAAAATAGCAGACAACAATGGGCATGACCAGAACCTGATGAAAATAAATACTTTTATATATGTCATAACAGTAAAGGAACCTTAACAATAACACTTCGTTAAACACCCATGTGCTTACCCTTGTGCATCTACTTCGGTGTAATTTTTCTTTACCGAGTGCTCCTACGAGGTGCAACGCCTGTGGCTTCAGTAGAGGTAGAGGCAGCCTGCTCACGTCCCTGCTGCGACTGCATACACATGTTTGGCTGACATCCTCTGGATTTTGGAGCCTGTGATGGTCCCGCCAAAGTCTACTCCTCCTGTGACTGTGCAGAGGCAGACTGGGCCATCACGATCTGAGGAGGCATGTAGGGCTCTGAAGGGAGGGGCGGGAGTGAGTGGAGAGTGATGGCATGAGTGTAAGGATTGTATGGGATACATCTGTCGAGGGTGACTATCAGGGAGTGTGGTGCCAATGCCAACTGGCCTCTTTCTGGGGTGTTAGTTGGTATGATTTCATTAGGATGAGGGTGAGTGTGAGGGGTGGTTAGTAAGAGGGGGATGTGAGTATGTAGATAGAGAGAGAGAGGGATGGGTGGACATGCAAGGTATGTTGGTGTGAGTAATGATGTGTAGGAGCAGGCTTGGGAAGGCAGAGTGATGGGGATGTGGTCACAAGCACAGCAGGATGAAGATGAGTGTGGTTGTGCACTCACCTTTCCTTATCCCATCAAATCATTGAAGTGTTTCTACTGCAACCAGGTCCTCTTCACCACATCCTCAGCTAGTTGGAGCCTGGCTCTTTTTGTCTCCTGGGGAGGTCTCTTCCGCCCATCCACAGGGAAGAGGACCACCCTGCGTGCTCTGATTCCCTCCACAAGAACATGTAGGGAGCCATCGGAAAGCTGGGGTGCAGTCCTCTGTTTTTGGGAAGTCATGTTTACAAGTCTCAGCAATAAGGAAATCCTCCAATATACTCCCTCAACACTCTGAGATGAACCTTCAAATGCGATGTGGCCAAGGCTGCTTTAAATATTCCCGATGGAAATGAGTCATCGATGGCATCATCAGACCCGCATCTTTTCCTAGGGCTGGGAAATGCACATGTCTGTCTTAATAGAGGCCATTAACTGAAAGTCACTCTGAGGAGCGAACTGATCAATACAACACGGTACTGACCCACCACGCAGCCCACATGCACCCGATCCGACTCGCTGAGGAAAAATCCTGCCATAATGTTTGCTATTTTAGTTTATATATGGCACAAAAATTAGATACTACCCTTCAATTATTTTATTTTTTAATCTAGAAAATTACTTTCCATTATAAAACAAAAATATTGATTGTAAAATCAACATAATCAACATAACCAAAAATAATTAATTATTTACTTGTAGCAGGAAAGGCTTTATGAGTAATTAAAGCTGGGTGGAAGTCGAAATTGTGGGGGTGAAATTGGACTTGAGTGGTAACACAAAATGGGCTATAGTAAATCGGCAGCCCCTTTTACACCCCTATTTTCTTTACCATTGAAGCCTGTACGCCAATTCCCCACTCAAGGAAGATGTGCTGACCATCATGGGTGGGGGCTGTGTCCTGTGTCATGGCCATGGCAAATGGCAACACTAGGAGACATTGCAAAGGATTTCTCAAACCTTGTCCTCTTTTCCCCTTCTTACTTCTATCTCATGTACAGACTCTGCATGACAAACTTTCTGCTATCACTAGCCACTTACCTCTCTCTTTCATGTCAGGTGCTGAAAATGTCAAGCCCCCTGTGCCCCTCCAGCAAGGTGGCCAGCCTTCCTGAAGAGGCAGTGTCATTCGATCTAACCATAGCAAGCAGCAGTGTGCAGGAGTTAGTGTAGGGGAATAGAGCATCACAGGTGCTCATTTGCCGGAGGGCGAGATCTTCGATTCTGGTTACTCGAGAGTCAACTGAATATTCTTTAGTCCCTCCAAGGTGCCGTCCTGTATACATTGCAATCCTGTTTTCAATGTTCTGTCCAGATAGTCTCCTGAGACCTGCAGTCCTTAATTCAGTGCCTTCACATGGAGTTGACTGACTTGCTTGCTTATCTCAAGAAGCTGTGGAAGGTTTGCAGATTCTCTTGGAGCTGTCACTTTCTCCAGGTTACCTGCAATCAGTTGACCTCTCTCAGATGATGACACAAAGCAAGGCACTGGACACTATCACAACCCCAGCTATTTGCCACACATCCTGGGAGAAGCCACACAGAACCTCCATATGTGTTTGATCCTCTGTTAGCATCCCTTCTGTTCATCGCAGAACCCCTTGTGGGAGCGAAATCCCGTATTTCTGAAACGCTTCGCTTTCGGCACAGTCTGGAGATGACACTTGCTGGTTTAAAAGTTGAAGCAGCTTTCTGATTGAAGTTTGGATCAAAGCAGAGGATGTCTCACAAAAACAGGATGCTAGACGATATGGAGCCATTCAGCCATTCAAATGTGTCAATCTGATCACTTGTGTATTTACAGTAATTCATGGCAAGGGCCGATTGTGGCAATGAGACCTGATTTCAGGACAATGGATAGCTGGTCATTTAGTCTACATCGTCTGTATGTTATTTATTTGTATGTACCATTGATACTCGTATAGTATTAGGCAGTCCCTCGTATCGAGGAAGACCCGCTTCCACACCAGAAAGGGATGAGTTCACAGGTGTTTCAATGAGGAAACTAACATTCTAGGTCATGAACTACATATTGAAGGGCGGAAGATGCCTGTGCGTGGATTCTTTTAACGTGAGGTGGCCTTTGCACACCAGCCGCCACATGGGCTTGACAGAGCTAGGTCTTTATCCAGTGGCAAGGGTTAACCAAGATGACTGGAGACCAGCTCTGCTGCACACACATGCTCCTACTATCCATAGATCGCAGTGTGAGCTGGCCCGTGCTGCCCCTGAGCCCTCGCCTCTCCTGGGCCCCGAACCCTCGCCTCTCCTGGGCCCCGATCACGACGCTCCTGGGCCCCGATCTCTCAGTGCTCCTCTGCCCCGATCAAAAATGGAGCAGTCAGAAACAGGACATCAATTAGGCTCCTCTTATTTTGGAGACATCAAACATCAACACTGTTATTTGAAGTATCAAAATATTAAGCTCCAGCCTAGTTGAAGGGTTATTAACATCTATGCATGGAATCGAAGCCTTGATTTTGTATAAACTCCTGCTGATCACCTGGTTTGTGTACAGTAATTCATAAAGCAGTTAAACGTGATTTCAGGACAATGGTCATTTAGACTACATTGTCTGTATATTAATTATTTGCATGTATCATTGACACTATGATTTTCTATAAGAGTGAGGAGAGACATTAGTTTGGAGTCTCTCGAGGTTGGAAGGTGTGTGTCTCACAAGCAGATAGCGTATGCTGGCTTTGTGAAGTGTATCTCTCAGTAACTTTCATACTGGTTGTATATAGTATGAATGTTTAAATAAGGACCCAACCCTGCTATTACTACAACTGAGAGTGTATGTAATTCTGACGTTTAAAGCCAAAATAGCAGGTCGCGTGTCAAATCAGCATTGCACGCTGATTAACGTTACGGTCTGACTGATTAGCATTCTTCTGGCGAAGGCAGGCAAGTTCAACCTGTCCAAAATGGCGGCTGCCGTGGCCCACGCCAGAAGTAGGTAGAAGCGAGGTGGCCGCTACTTGTTTCCTGAAATCGGCCTTAACAGCTGGCGCTGAGGTGCCGAAATTCACAGCCGCTGCATGTAGCCCAACTGTTTATCAAGGAGAAAAAGGAAAGCATTTATCTTCTGATGCAAATGACAAGCAACACAGTACTTTCAAACTTGTGAAGGTCTCCTGGAGAGAAGGCGGCTGTGAATGCCTCCCACACACTGCAGCCAGACCACACTGCTGGGCTGTCATTCACTCTTTGTCAGCTTCTACTTCCTGCGACCACTGAAAGTGTGGAGCTATTGAGTTTGAAGAGTGCTGAGAGTTTGAATAGCAATTACTGTAGCAGTGAATAACTTTCAAGAGCTTGTTTTTTGCATTCAGCCTACACAGCTTTGGATTTATTTCTGATTGCCCGTGGGTGTCTGAGACCAACGGGAGATTTTTCCTCGCATCACAGAGGGAGGCTTCTCGGGATCTGGTTTGGCATTCTCTGTATGCCATTATCATGGAGGAGGAGGAGGTGGAGCAGCAGAGGATGGATGAAAAGAGATTGGGACAGCATTTAAGAAGGATGCGCAAAATAAGATATTATTTCAACCCCCAACCTCCCCCCTCTCACCACGCTCCTCTCCCACCTATTACCAACACCACCCCCCCCCTCACACACCCTACCACAACCTGCACTCAAAGCATATACAGGCAATGCACTTCAAAACATCTAGGTTGACATTCCAGTGCAGTACCGAGGGAGTGCTGCACTGTTGGAGATGCCTTTTTTTCAGATGGGATGTTAAACTGAGACCCCGTCTGCTCTGTCAGGTGGACATAAAGAACCCGAACTTGGTGGGAGCGAAGGCCCGCCCATTTCTCAGCGGTCCCCGGGTGAAACATGAGTTTTTGCCGCCCGCTGCCGCTGGGGCCAGTCGGGCGGGAGTTTAGTCGCGGTTGTGTCGGCGGGAGCTGCAGGCAGCAGGAGCGGGCATGAGCGGGCAGGAGCGGGCAGCAGCAGTGGGTGGTGCGTGTAGGCCTCTCGATTCGGCAAACATCGGAGGCCGTGCACCGTGCATGCGCAAGATTTAGAATTTTTTTTTGTAGTTTCTTGTGGGCAATGACATCACTTCTCCCCGATTGGGAGCTGATGGCACAGCTGCGCATGCACAGAAAACCTCGCTACTCACTTGCACCTGCCAGTTGCAGAGGGGTCAGATTTGGAGAGAGAAAAAACGAGATCATCATCAGCCATCCAACTAAGAAAGCTGTCATGAGTCCAAAAACAGCTTCCACATAGTCCAACGGAGGGAGGCCCAGAGCTCCCTGATTTACTGAGGAGGAGCTGGAGGAACTTGTATCTGAGGTGGAGCATCGTTATAAAGATCTCACCCGGGATGGTCGTGGCAAGCCTGCACCACCCCAATATAGACACATTTGGCGGGAGATTGGGGAGGCCGTGTCATCAGTGGGCAACATTGTGCAGGATGGAGACCACTGTCGGAAACGATAGAACAATACTGTTGCGTCAGCAAGTGTGAGTAAACATGTATTGTTGCACTCCTGTACTACTCCACAAGGGTGTGTGTGTGTGTGTGTGTGTGTGTGTGTGTGTGTGTAAGCATGAATGTAAAATGTGACGGTACACATGTCGGCTTGACCAACCCCACCATCTCGCTATACACTTAAATGTTGTTCTCTACTTGCGGATGTTGATTCGGACAGCACTGATCAATGCACCCCATCCACCTCTGACACACAAAGGCAATGTCAAACATCAACGTCTTCCATCTCGACACCGTTAGCAGCTCAACACACCCGCTCCTTCCTCCACTCTCCCCCCCTCAGATCACCCATATCCACCTCTGCTACCTAGAGTCACGAACACTAGGAGGGAGAAGAGGGAGGAGTCCCAGTCTTCATGCCACTTGAGGTCAAGGAGTTGCAAGAGGAGGTCTCCAGCCTCCTGCCACGTGTGCCACCTGTTCGGCCAACATTAGTGTCGGAGTCTGACTTGTTGGGATTTGAATCGGGCGACGCGGGAACAAGTTTTGGGAGGCACAGAAGCTGTGCTGGAAAAGCCACCAAGCCGCAACCACCCAGGATGATGCAACAAGCCGATGAGATGCAGGACGGGTGGCAGCAATCCAGGAAATAGTCCAGTTGTCGAGGACGAGTGTCGAGTTAAGTCGAGATCTGCTGCAGGCCATGGCTGTGATAGTTGCCAGCATCGACATCTTTGCGGAGGAGCATTCTGCCAGTATGTCGCGGGTCATCGGTGCGGTGGAGTGAAACATCGACTTTGTAGAGGCCATGCACCAATCGATGCTATTGGGCCATGTCATACAACCCCCCCCGAGCCCACACCAGTGAGGCCGATAGATCCCGAGGAGCTGGCGGTGGCAGCAGATCCCATCTCACCCCTTACATTCTCTCCAAGATGAACACGGCAGCAGAGCTCTGGCTGCCCTCCTGCAAAACGTCATGGAGCAGAGGCAGAGGGGCAAGGGTGTGGCTCGCCATGGTGAAGGCGGGGCCATGAAGAGGACAATAGGCCTCATATCGAGAGGGTGGGGGAAGAGAGGTGGTGGTAGTGGGTAGAGGATTGTGTGTTGGTGCTGGTGATGTTGTTAAGTGTTCATTAAGTTGTCACTGTTGTTTCACATGGATCGTTTGGATTGTCACTTGACTGATATTGGAAATAATGTAGACTTTTTGGATTCACTTGTTTGCATGTTCTGTAACTTGCCATGCTGCACTAATCAACACATTGTTCACCAAGTCTTGGTCTGTGTTTAACTTTTATATCATCTTGGGTACGTGCTGAGAAACAGACAAATCTCTTTCAGGTGTAGTGGTATCTGAGCAGTATCTTGCTGTCCACATATGATGTGACTATTGATGGGTCCTGTCATCAGGCTGTCTCGCAACAACAAATAAGGCTGCCATTGAATGAGAGACAGTTGCACAACTTGGAGGAACACATTAACACTTGCACTTCAGGCCACATTTTCTTAGGTGTTACATCACTGTTCCCCACCCCCAATATGACATGTTTTTCAGTGACCTTGCAGTCCATTATATATATGGTCCCGCATTCTATGCTTGAGCTCATGTTGTTCTCAGGTTCACATCCTGTCACCTGACAGAACCTTACATGATCTCATTATTGCCTATATACTTTGACATAAGCTCATACCATCTGAATACTCACATTGTCTCAATAAATCTGTTCTGCCTGCAATGTTGTGAAAACCCTTACAGCACATCTCCATCCAGCCTTACTGTATCTCGTAGCTCATTTCCCCTTCCTATACCACACCAGCCCTTCAACGGAGAACTTCTCATTTACATCCGTGAAGTCTTTCTGTGCAGTTTAATTTCCACGTGTGAACTCATTCTGAGGGTGTGATAATGGGGCAGCATATGTATGTTACCCGGGATGTGCCGCTCTGGACCATTCTGCACGATTGTACCTGCCGCCCGATTTACAGCCAGCTCACACCACCTTTATCCCAGCGCTTGTTCTGGCGGGCGGGAGCAGCATCTTAGACCACCAAAATCACATTTTTGGAGCCTCCGGCATGGGCGGGCGGTATGAAGTTGCGCTGGCGGTACTTCCCCGAAGAAACTCCCGCCGTGCGGGACCTGGGCGGCAGATGGGTGATACATGAGGAATCTTGGTGAAAAAATTTTGGGGGGGGGCGCTACCTCGGTGCTATGGGCGATATTGGATGTCTCATTCCCCAAGTTCGGGCCCAAAAGATCCCATGGCACTATTCGAAGAACAGTGGCATTCGCCCCGATGTCCTGACCAATGTTTATCCCTCAACCAACATCACTAAAACAGATTACCTGGTCATTATCAAATCGCTGTTTGTGGGATTTTGCTGTGCGTAAATTGGCTGCTGCTTTTCCTATGTTGCAACAGTGACACTTCAAAAAAAGTACTTCATTGGCTGTAAAGCGCTTTGAGGAGTCCTGAGGTCATGAAAGGTGCTATATAAATGTAAGATTTATTTCTCTTTCAACACAGGTTCGGCGAGGACCTTGGGAGATGCGTATTAGAAGAGTCCACCTCACCAGAGGCTATAGGGTCGCTGTGCCAGCTATCGCATGAGGACTTGCAGCCTCAGTAATCTGTCCAGACAGCTTTGTCTCTGGCTATGATCATGATTAACTGCACTCAACCTTTATAGCACTGGATTATTTCAGGCAGTCACGGGGGACATCTGTAATATATCAGCCAAAGTGCAATGTATTCATCTGGTGATTGATGCACTTTACAGGGAAACTGGGTAATTCACCAAGTTAAGCATGAGAGTATGGCAGCAATGAGATAGATAGCTTTATGGCGCTGCTGACTTTCCCAAGATGCAGGGTACAATTGGTGGCACCCATGTTGCTTTGCAAGCTACTACAGTCAACCACCTCAACTTCCACAGTACAGACTGTGTGTGACAACATCCAAAGGATTATGCACATCAACACAAGATTTGATGGAGGTTGTCACAAAGCATTTATCCTTCAGAATCACTGAGCTCTTCAAGGAAAGAAATCATGTCAACTGATGGTTTGTGGGTGACAAGGTATGCCCCCTACTACCAGTTAACTAAACAGAAGCAGAGGAGTGCTGTAACATGTCACATGACTCTACCAGAGTTTTGTTGAAAGCACCATCGGGGCCTTAAAGGGGCACCTATGTTGCCTTGAAAAATCAGAAGGGGCTCTTTATTAAACTTCACCTCCTGGGTCTCGTATACTAGTAGTCTGATGTACGTGCACAACTTTGCCATGCAAAAAAGCCTGGATTTGGATATTCCTAGGAAGGTATCCGTAACTGCTCTGGAGCCAGAAACACATGAAGTGAGCATCGTCACTCAGAGTACTCCTTAGTGACAGCTGCAAGAGGCATCAGAGCATGACTGCTCAGTGGAGTCTCAGTTAACAGTCTACTTCTGTCAACACTACCTTAACTCCCCTCCCCCATCTGTAAGTAAAGGGCTAACCCTCCAATCCAGTGCCTGAATGAAAACATTCCAACACATCAGATCCCTTTGTGACCATCTTGAATATTGTGTGCAGTTTTGGACTCCTAATCTGAGGAAGGACATTCTTGCTATTGAAGGAGTGCAGCGAAGGTTCACCAGACTGATTCCTGGGATAGCAGGACTGACATATGAAGAAAGACTGAATCGACTAGGCTTATATTCACTGGAATTTAGAAGAATGAGAGAGGATCTCATAGAAACATATAAAATTCTGACGGGACTGGACAGATTAGATGCAGGAAGAATGTTCCCGGTGTGGGAGAAGTCCAGAACCAGGGGATACAGTCTAAGGTTAAGGGGTAAGCCATTTAGGACCGAGATGAAGAGAAACTTCTTCATTCAGAGAATTGTAAACCTGTGGAATTCTCTACTACAGAAAGTTGTTGAGGCCAGTTCGTTAGATATATTCAAAATGGAGTTAGATGTGGCCCTAAAGGGATCAAGGGGTATGGCGAAAAAGCAGGAATGGGGTACTGAAGTTGCATGATCAGCCATGATCATATTGAATGGTGGTGCAGGCTCGAAGGGCCGAATGGCCTACTGCTGCACCTATTTTCTATGTTTCTATGTTTCTATCTCAATCATAATCACTTTATTTAATAAGTCGGCACAAAATAAGTGCATGTGTTCCAGTATGGCTTTAAGCTCCATGACTTTCTGTGCTGTATATCCTATGTAATCCTATGTAGAACAGAGCACAACATAAGTACACATTCTCCTTTAATGCAACAAACTTCAAAGTGACTGCAAGCCAACCTACTCTTTCCTGACACCATGCCTCCCCTGGATGGTGAACACGCCTTTCCTTCTCCTACTCATGGGCCTCTTTTAGGTGCAAGCAGTGTCACGAGAGGTGATTGGCTGCTCAAAAGGCTCCTGGGACTGAAGTGGACTTCCTGTCACGACGGCTTGGTCCAAGGGGGAACCGCTGCTGGCTGCATCTCTGGAACTTGTGCCCGATGTCATTTCATTTGTGCCACTGGCGATGTGGTTTTGTGGTTTTGGAGATCATTCTAACTGAAATTGTGAGCTCTTTTGTTCCTTCTTGCACTGCGTTTGTCCCTTTTTTTTTAAAACTATTTATGCCAGATCCTCCTGCGGAAGGCGTTTTTGACATACGGGGCAAAATGGCATTTGAGCCATCCAGTGCAACTATCTGAGAGTGAACTCAGTGTTCCAAACACTTCCCCAACAAACTGTTGCCATTTTCAGTCAGGCTTTGCATTTTAAATACTGCACTCGAATTTCCAAGCACATTATTCCATTTTCCATGGGATTTATGGTGGAGATCCTCCAATGGATATGCAAATGAGCTTACCTATGAAATTCCAACAGCCGTAACTCTGTAAAGCATCAGTGAGTGCAATTCATACTTACCGCTTGGAATTTTGGGGTAATTATCTCTACCAGTTAATGTTTATCTGATTTGCTGGTCTATAAACTCATACAAGACTCATACAAGATTCATACATATCGTTGAACTAAGATAGGTGCAACAAATGTTCTTATGTTGAGATTGTGTAGAATGGGCCTATACTCTCTGGAGTAGCATAAGAGGTGATCTCATTGAAATTTCCAAGATTCTGAAGGGGATTGACAGGATAGATGCCGAAAGGTTGTTTCCCCTGGCTGGAATGTCTAGAACTAGAATAGTCTCAGGATGAGGGGTCGGCCATTTAAGACAGAGAGCGGATGCATTTCTTCACTCAGAGGATTGTGAATCTTTCAAATTCTCTGCCCCAGAGGGCTGTGGATGCTGAGTCTCTGAATATATTCAAGACAGAGATATATAGATTTTTGGGGGCCGAAATTGGTGAAGGCCAAGGCCCGCCCAAGTGCCGCCCAAAGGACCGCCGATAACCGGCGAGAGACCGGGCAGTACTTTGCCTGGAAAATCCCTCTAAAAGAGGTGGCAGTACTGCCCGGCAGCCAAACAATGGCTTACGCAGCGGGCGGGAGCTCAATCTCGGCGGCAAAGGCTCTTGCTGCCCAAGTGTCGCTGAGAATGGAGTCGGGCCCAGGGAGGGTGGAAGACCTGCAAATAAAAATCATGGCAAACAAAAAAAAACATCTGAACACCTTCAGGGGACCCCATCCAGGTAAGTCGCTGTAAAAAAAATGTTTTAAATATGGCCACTAGCCTTTTCTTTCTGTACTTCATACCTACTGTCAGGGTTAGAACAGCCTCCATGCAGCGGTCCTTCCCCCTGCTGGCACTGACTCCTGCCCGCACCAATCTGGCTGCTCGGCGGGCGGGAGGTCATTTATACTACTTGGCCACCAGAGGACGTCAGCAGGCAGTTTCCGGTCCGCTCCAGCCCAAGTGGAAAATGGCAAGGAGAGGAAAACGGCAGCAAAACTCGGCGGCAGTAGGCGGCAGTGGCCGGTAAGGTCACCAATGTCGGGACCATGGAGTCTAGGGAAATCAAGGGATATGGAGATCGGGCAGGAAAGTGGAGTTGAGGTCAATGATCAGCCATGATCTTATTAAATGGCGGACCAGGCTCAAGGGGCTGTATGGCCTACTCCTGCTCCTATTTCTTATGTTCTTATAATTAAATAAATCTATTCAACCAGATTATAGCTGAAGAAGAAGGAAGGAAGAATTTAATGAAGACCACAGAATAAAAAATAAGATGAAAGCCAGAACCATATGCACCACAGTAAATGTTATGTAATAACTCGATAGACTGAATACTATAAACTAACACAGATACAAACCTGGCTCTGCTTTATTAGGGCCCAAAGTGATGACATTACAAGATGGCTTGCCTTTTATACCTCGGCCACACACACATGCATACAACCCAATGACCTCTGACAGTGGCGCCACCTGTTGGTCACTAACACCAAGCATACATACATGACAGTAAAGCTTATGTTATGTTCCAATCATGGCGTGGTGTTGTCTGATAGCTTGAAATTGAAGTGAACTTTGTGTCACATTCCACATAGTTGTGAATCAACAGAGAGTATGAACTTAAATGGTTGTCAGGAAAACCTCAAAGAAAGTCAACTACTTGCAATCATTTGTACATGCCGAGCAGACAACCCCGAATCAGTGAAAGAGATAACTTTATATATTTTTAGATTAATCACTTTGTGGAAAAACTGTTTACTGTGTATGTAGTCTCAAAAGGGATGTAGGGTCAAAGATATAGTTTACTGAATCTAGAATAACACAAACATTGGGAAAGGACTCTTTCTTGCTGGTTTTTGTTTCAGGACATATTCACGTGGACATGTAAAAGGGCCATGTGTAACAATAAGAAGGGAGGGCAGAAACAATGTTAATTGCTGAATTTAATTAAATAACGAGCTTACCTTTCTAAATGTATTATTAGATGCACGACTTGGCTCAGTTATGTAAAGTCCTGTCCCCTCAGTACAGATTCACATGAGGCATGTAGTGAAGGCAAGGTCACTCTGGACCTGCACCTTTATTGCACAGCTCTGGAATGCTGCACTTGCCTGAGACCTGTCCTTATATACCTGTCTCTTACAAGTGCACCTCTGGTGGTAAGGTATGCTGGTGGTTACAGGTCATATCTTATTACAGTCATGTATAGCATGTTAGGATACAGTTATATATAATAATGTAAGATACATGACATCACCCTCCCCCAAGGCCTTATTGTCTTTATAGGTTCAGTCTCTCAGGTGGTCTACGCTCTCGCGTGGAGCGTCTGAGTTGTGGTTCAGTTGTTTGCCTTGGTGTCTGTTTTTCTTTGGGTGTGGTTGCTGGTATCTCGCCTGGGCTGTCTGTTGGGATTGCCCTTTCCTCAGGTTGTTCCCTCTGTCTGTCCACCAGGTGTGGTGCGAGTTCCACATTGTAGTCTGCCTCTGGTTCCGCAGTGTTGTTGGTAAATCTGCTTTTGACTTGGTCTACATGCCTCCAGCAGGTTTTGCCATTGTCCATTTGTACTACCAGTAGCCTGTTTCCTTCCTTGCCCGTTACTGTCCCTGCAAGCCATTTGGGACCCCTGCCATAGTTTTGTACAAACACTTTGTCCCCTATCTCATTCCATCTCCCCCTCGAATTTCTGTCATGGTACTCAGTCAGCTTACGGCGCTTTGCCTCAACGATTTCGTGCATGTCTGGGAGGATTAATGAAAGCCTTGTTTTTAAAGTCCTTTTAATCAACAGTTGCGCGGGGGGGATCCCAGTCAGTGAGTGCGGACGAGATCTGTATGCCAGCAGCAGTCGCGACAGGTGACCCTGCAGCATGGGACCTTGGATTTTAAGCATGCCTTGTTTAATGATTTGCACTGCTCTCTCCGCCTGGCCGTTGGAGGCCAGCTTGAACGGTGCCGTCTTGACGTGATTTATGCCGTGGTCAATTATAAAGTCTTGGAATTCTGCGCTGGTGAAGCACGGACCATTGTCACTGACCAATGTGTCAGGGATTCCGTGCGTTGCAAACATGGTTGCGAGGCTCTCCACAGTGGTGGAGGTTGTGCTCGAGTTTAAAATGGTGCATTCGATCCACTTTGAAAATGCATCTACAACTACGAGGAACATTTTGCCCATGAATGGGCCCGCATAGTCTATGTGCACCCGCGACCACGGTTTGGTAGCCCAGGGCCAGGGGCTCAGTGGAGCCTCCCCGGGGGCATTGCTGAGTTGGGCACAAATGGTGCACCTTCGGACGCAGAGCTCCAAGTCCGCGTCAATACCAGACCACCAGATGTGGGATCTGGCTATGGTCTTCATGAGAACGATCCCCGGGTGCTCGCGGTGGAGCTCCCGGACAAATGCCTCTCTGCCTCGCAGAGGCATGACTACTCGGCTGCCCCACATCAGGCAGTCTGCTTGTAGTGATAGCTCATGCATGCGCCTGTGAAAGGGTTTTAATTCCTCGGGGCAGGCATCGCGAGCCTCTGCCCAGTCACTGGTTAGGACACATCTTTTTACTAAGGATAACGTGGGGTCGCTGGCCGTCCAGGCTCTGATTTGGCGAGCCGTCATGGGCGAACCTGTGGACTCAAAGGCATTGATTGCCATGACTATCTCACAGTCCTGTTCATCAGACCCTTCCGTGGTTGCCAGGGGTAGCCTGCTGAGCGCGTCGGCACAGTTGTCTGTGCCTGGTCTGTGCCTTATTGTGTAGTCGTAGGACGCCAGCATGAGTGCTCACCGTTGAATTCACGCCGAGGCGTTGCCGTTTATTGCCTTGCTCTTGGATAGGAGGGACGTGAGGGGCTTGTGGTCGGTTTCTAACGCGAACTTGGCCCCGAAAAAGTTATTGGTGCATCTTTTTGACACCATACACGCACGCGAGCGCCTCCTTCTCTACCATTCCGTACCCGCGCTCCGCCCGCAAAAGTGACCTGGAGGCATAAGCTATGGGTTGTAATTTGCCCGCACTATTGACATGTTGCAAAACGCACCCGACCCCATACGCTGACGCATCGCATGCAAGAACTAGCTTTTTACCTGGGTCAAAGAAAGTCAAAACACTGTTGGAACACAGAAGGTTGCATGCCTTATTGAAGGCGCGTTCCTGGGCGTCCCCCCAAAACCAATTGCACCCCTTCCTGAGTAGCACGTGGAGAGGCTCCAGCAGCGAGCTTAAGTTCTGCATAAAGTTCCCAAAATAATTGAGTAGCCTGAGAAAGGCGCGCATTTCTGAGACATTCCAGGGCCTGGATGCCAGGCGAATTGCTTCTGTTTTGGACCCTGTTGGGCGGATTCCATCAGCGGCAATCCTTCTGCCCAAAAATTCAACCTCGGGTGCGAGAAACAGGCACTTGGATTTCTTGACTCGTAGGCCTACCCGATCCAACCGCTTTAGTACTTCCTCCAAATTACGGAGATAGGAGTCGGTGTCCCTGCCGTGATAAGTATGTCGTCTTGAAATACAACCGTCCCCGGGATAGAAACATAGAAACATAGAAAATAGGTGCAGGAGTAGGCCATTCGGCCCTTCTAGCCTGCACCGCCATTCAATGAGTTCATGGCTGAACATTCAACTTCAGTACCCCATTCCTGCTTTCTCGCCATACCCCTTGATCCCCCTAGCAGTAAGGACCTCATCTAACTCCTTTTTGAATATATTTAGTGAATTGGCCTCAACAACTTTCTGTGGTAGAGAATTCCACAGGTTCACCACTCTCTGGGTGAAGAAGTTCCTCCGCATCTCGGTCCTAAATGGCTTACCCCTTATCCTTAGACTGTGACTACCCCTGGTTCTGGACTTCCCCAACATTGGAAACATTCTTCCTGCATCTAACCTGTCTAACCCCGTCAGAATTTTATATGTTTCTATGAGGTCCCCTCTCATTCTTCTGAACTCCAGTGAATACAAGCCCAGTTGATCCAGTCTTTCTTGATAGGTCAGTCCCTCCATCCCGGGAATCAGTCTGGTGAACCTTCGCTGCACTCCCTCAATAGCAAGAATGTCCTTCCTCAGGTTAGGAGACCAAAACTGTACACAATACTCCAGGTGTGGCCTCACCAATGCCCTGTACAACTGTAGCAACACCTCCCTGCCCCTGTACTCAAATCCCCTTGCTATGAAGGCCAACATGCCATTTGCTTTCTTAACCGCCTGCTGCACCTGCATGCCAACCTTCAATGACTGATGTACCATGACACCCAGGTCTCTTTGCACCTCCCCTTTTCCTAATCTGTCACCATTCAGATAATAGTCTGTCTCTCTGTTTTTACCACCAAAGTGGATAACCTCACATTTATCCACATTATACTTCATCTGCCATGCATTTGCCCACTCACCTAACCTATCCAAGTCGCTCTGCAGCCTCACAGCATCCTCCTCGCAGCTCACACTGCCACCCAACTTAGTGTCATCCGCAAATTTGGAGATACTACATTTAATCCCCTCATCTAAATCATTAATGTACAGTGTAAACAGCTGGGGCCCCAGCACAGAACCTTGCGGTACCCCACTAGTCACTGCCTGCCATTCTGAAAAGTACCCATTTACTCCTACTCTTTGCTTCCTGTCTGACAACCAGTTCTCAATCCATGTCAGTACACTACCCCCAATCCCATGTGCTCTAACTTTGCACATCAATCTCTTGTGTGGGACCTTGTCGAACGCCTTCTGAAAGTCCAAATATACCACATCAACTGGTTCTCCCTTATCCACTCTACTGGAAACATCCTCAAAAAATTCCAGAAGATTTGTCAAGCATGATTTCCCTTTCACAAATCCATGCTGACTTGGACCTATCATGTCACCTCTTTCCAAATGCACTGCTATGACATCCTTAATAATTGATTCCATCATTTTACCCACTACCGATGTCAGGCTGACCGGTCTATAATTCCCTGTTTTCTCTCTCCCTCCTTTTTTAAAAAGTGGGGTTACATTGGCTACCCTCCACTCCATAGGAACTGATCCAGAGTCAATGGAATGTTGGAAAATGACTGTCAACGCATCCACTATTCCCAAGGCCACCTCCTTAAGTACTCTGGGATGCAGTCCATCAGGCCCTGGGGATTTATCGGCCTTCAATCCCATCAATTTCCCCAACACAATTTCCCGGCTAATAAGGATTTCCCTCAGTTCCTCCTCCTTACTAGACCCCCCGACCCCTTTTATAACCGGAAGGTTGTTCGTGTCCTCCTTCGTGAATACCGAACCAAAGTACTTGTTCAATTGGTCCGCCATTTCTTTGTTCCCCGTTATGACTTCCCCTGATTCTGACTGCAGGGGACCTACATTTGTCTTTACTAACCTTTTTCTCTTTACATATCTATAGAAACTTTTGCAATCCGTCTTAATGTTCCCTGCAAGCTTCTTCTCATACTCCATTTTCCCTGCCCTAATCAAACCCTTTGTCCTCCTCTGCTGAGTTCTAAATTTCTCCCAGTCCCCAGGTTCGCTGCTATTTCTGGCCAATTTGTATGCCACTTCCTTGGCTTTAATACTATCCCTGATTTCCCTTGATAGCCACGGTTGAGCCACCTTCCCTTTTTTATTTCTATGCCAGACAGGAATGTACAATTGTTGTAGTTCATCCATGCGGTCTCTAAATGTCTGCCATTGCCCATCCACAGTCAACCCCTTAAGTATCATTCGCCAATCCATCTCAGCCAATTCACGCCTCATACCTTCAAAGTTAGCCTTCTTTAAGTTCTGGACCATGGTCTCTGAATTAACTGTTTCATTCTCCATCCTAATGCAGAATTCCACCATATTATGGTCACTCTTCCCCAAGGGGCCTCGCACAACGAGATTGCTAATTAATCCTTTCTCATTACATAACACCCAGTCTAAGATGGCCTCCCCCCTAGTTGGTTCCTCGACATATTGGTCTAAAAAACCATCCCTTATGCACTCCAGAAAATCCTCCTCCACCGTATTGCTTCCAGTTTGGTTAGCCCAATCTATGTGCATATTAAAGTCACCCATTATAACTGCTGCACCTTTATTGCACGCACCCCTAATTTCCTGTTTGATGCCCTCCCCAACATCACTACTACTGTTTGGAGGTCTGTACACAACTCCCACTAACGTTTTTTGCCCTTTCGTGTTCTGCAGCTCTACCCATATAGATTCCACATCATCCAAGCTAATGTCCTTCCTAACTATTGCCTTAATCTCCTCCTTAACCAGCAATGCTACCCCACCTCCTTTTCCTTTTATTCTATCCTTCCTGAATGTTGAATACCTCTGGATGTTGAGTTCCCAGCCCTGCTCATCCTGGAGCCACGTCTCCGTAATCCCAATCACATCATATTTGTTAACATCTATTTGCACAGTTAATTCATCCACCTTATTGCGGATACTCCTTGCATTAAGACACAAAGCCTTTAGGCTTGTTTTTTTAACACCCTCTGTCCTTTTAGAATTTTGCTGTACAATGGCCCTTTTTGTTCTTTGCCTTGGGTTTCTCTGCCCTCCACTTTTCCTCATCTCCTTTCTGTCTTTTGTTTTTGCCTCCTTTTTGTTTCCCTCTATCTCCCTGCATTGGTTCCCATCCCCCTGCCATATTAGTTTAACTCCTCCCCAACAGCACTAGCAAACACTCCCCCGAGGACATTGGTTCCGATTCTGCCCAGGTGCAGACCGTCCGGATTGTACTGGTCCCACCTCCCCCAGAACCGGTTCCAATGCCCCAGGAATTTGAATCCCTCCCTGCTGCACCATTGCTCAAGCCACGTATTCATCTGAGCTATCCTGCGATTCCTACTCTGACTAGCACGTGGCACTGGTAGCAATCCCGAGATTACTACTTTTGAGGTCCTACTTTTTAATTTAGCTCCTAGCTCCTTAAATTCATTTCGTAGGAACTCATCCCTTTTTTTACCTATGTCATTGGTACCAACGTGCACCACGACAACTGGCTGTTCTCCCTCCCTTTTTAGAATGTCCTCCACCCGCTCCGAGACATCCTTGACCCTTGCACCAGGGAGGCAACATACCATCCTGGAGTCTCGGTTGCGGCCGCAGAAACGCCTATCTATTCCCCTTACAATTGAATCCCCTATCACTATCGCTCTTCCACTCTTTTTCCTGCCCTCCTGTGCAACAGAGCCAGCCACGGTGCCATGAACTTGGCTGCTGCTGCCCTCCCCTGATGAGTCATCCCCCTCAACAGTACTCAAAGCGGTGTATCTGTTTTGCAGGGGGATGACCACAGGGGACCCCTGCACTACCTTCCTTGCACTACTCTTCCTGCTGGTCTTCCATTCCCTCGCTGGCTGTGGACCCTTCTCCTGCAGTAAGACCAACTCGCTACACGTGATACTCACGTCATTCTCAGCATCGTGGATGCTCCAGAGTGAATCCACCTTCAGCTCCAACTCCGCAACGCGGACCGTCAGTAGCCGGAGGTGGACACACTTCCCGCACATGTAGTCGTCAGGGACACTGGTGTTGTCCCCGTGTTCCCACATGGTACAGGAGGAGCATATCACGTGACCGAGCTGTCCTGCCATGAATTAACCCTTAGATACACTTAAATTGCCGACAACAATGTTAAAAGTTACTGACTAATAAAGAAAAAGAAAAACTACTCACCAATCAGCAGCCAATCACTTACCACGTTGGCTGTGACGTCACCTTTTGATTTCCTTCTACTTCTTTTTTGCCTTCTCTCCCAGCTGGAGCTGCACCGCTACGCCTCTCTGGACTCTCCCCGGACTGCTGAGCCTTTTATAGGCCGCTGCCTCTCTGGACTCCCGCCTCTCTCAACGCTCCCCGGACTGCTGAGCCTTTTATAGGCCGCTGCCTCTCTGGACTCCCACCTCTCTCGACGCTCCCCGGACTGCTGAGCCTTTTATAGGCCGCTGCCTCTCTGGACTCCCGCCTCTCTCAACGCTCCCCGGACTGCTGAGCCTTTTATAGGCCGCTGCCTCTCTGGACTCCCGCCTCTCTCGACGCTCCCCGGACTGCTGAGCCTTTTATAGGCCGCTGCCTCTCTCGACTCCCGCCTCTCTGGACTCTCCCCGGACTGCTGAGCCTTTTATAGGCCGCTGCCTCTCTGGACTCCCGCCTCTCTCAACGCTCCCCGGACTGCTGAGCCTTTTATAGGCCGCTGCCTCTCTGGACTCCCGCCTCTCTCGACGCTCCCCGGACTGCTGAGCCTTTTATAGGCCCCGGACTTGAGCAGACTCTCCATGTTGCGCTGGAATATGGCAGCTGCCGACCTGATGCCGAATGGGCATCGATTGTACATGAAAAGGCCTCGATGTGTGTTGATGGTGGTGAGTAGCTTAGATTCCTCGGTCAATTCTTGCGTCATATACGCAGATGTGAGGTCTAATTTTGAGAAAAGTTTACCTCCAGCCAATGTGGCAAATAAGTCCTCCGCTCTGGGCAGCGGGTACTAATCCTGTAGGGAAACTCTGTTTATGGTAGATTTGTAGTCCCCACAAATTCGTACGGATCCATCAGGCTTCATGACTGGGACAATGGGACTTGCCCAGTCGCTAAATTCCACAGCTGATGTAATGCTTTCCCGCAGAAGCCTGTCTAGTTCATGTTCAATCTTTTTCCTCATCACATAGGGTACAGCTCTGGCCTTGTGATGGACCGGTCTAGCATCCTGTGTGATGTAGATTTTGACTTTGGCCCCTTTGAAAGTGCCCACACC
The DNA here is from genome assembly GCF_044704955.1 of Pristiophorus japonicus. Lineage (NCBI taxonomy): Eukaryota > Metazoa > Chordata > Chondrichthyes > Pristiophoridae > Pristiophorus > Pristiophorus japonicus. The sequence goes on from NC_091989.1 coordinate 153,428,313, forward strand.
TGGCTGAAAGAGATGTTCAAATCGCTTTATAACTGTTGAGCAGGAGGTCCGTTCCTCTAATAACATGGCATGGACATCATCCCATTTCCAGTTTAGTTTTGCCAGCCAGTTTCTCCCCAGCAGTGTTGGGGGGTCTCCGGGGACAATCCACAGGGGAAGTCGGTTCACTGTCCCTTTGTGTGTGACAGAGAGCATGGCGCTGCCGAGGACTGGTACGATTTCTTTGGTATAGGTCCTTAGTGTGGTGTCGACCCTTGTGAGTTTTGGTCAGACTCTTTTATGCAGCCACAGTTGTTCAAATTGTTGAGCGCCCATAAGAGATTGACTCGCTCCCGTATCCAGCTCCATGTTGGCAGATATCCCGTTGAGTAGGACCCTCATCATTATAGGAGGCGTCCTACTGTAGGAGCAGCGGCCATTGATCGTGTTGACCTGCTGTACACTGGTGTCCCGGATACTGTCCCCACCATCTTCTGGTCCGCTTTCCGACCCTTCCGATTCGTATACATAGAAACATAGAAACATAGAAAATAGGTGCAGGAGCAGGCCATTCAGCCCTTCTAGCCTGCACCGCCATTCAATGAGTTCATGGCTGAACATGAAACTTCAGTACCCCCTTCCTGCTTTCTCGCCATAACCCTTGATCCCCCAAGTAGTAAGGACTTCATCTAACTCCCGAGCTACCGTTTTTTTGCACATGCGGGCCAAATGCCCTGTATATTCACAATTTCTGCTAACAGCCTGCTGAAATCGACATCCCCTTGACGAGTGCCCACCCCCACACCTCCAGCACAGACCTGTTCCATTGCTCAAAGAGTTCCCAAAGAATGAGCTGCGTCTGGCTGATCTCTCTTGAGCTTCTCTCAGTTTGTAGTTGATTGCTCGCATTATGGGTTGATGAGGTGTGAACGGCCGTTCCTGTGGCCCTTGATGGCTTCTGCCTGCTGTCGAGAGCCTGTTCTCCCAGTTTTGTCTGTGTGTAGCAGCTTGATGGCTTCTACCTGCTGTCGAGAGCATGTTCTCCCGGTTTTGTCTGTGTGTGGGGGTAGCAGCTTGTTTAGTGCTGTGAACTTCTTGTTCCGATATTTCGTTAGTTGTCGTATCTGCATTGTAAATCAACCTCGTTTCTTCTTCCCCTACCAAGAATGTCTGTGTAACCAGTGCTGCTGCCTTTAAGGTCAGGTTCTTGGTCTCTATGAGCTTTCGGAATATGCCTGCGTGGCCTATTCCTTCAATGAAAATGATTCTCAGCATTTCTCTCCTCAGTTTATCGGAGAACTCACATAAACTAGCCAACCTCCGAAGTTCCGCCACGAAGTCGGGTATGCTCTGGCCCACACAGCGTCTGTAGTTGTAGAACCTGTGTTTGGCCATCTGTAGGCTGCTCGCTGGCTTCAGGTGGTCTCTTACCAGTGTGCTCAATTCTTCAAACGACTTGCTTGCTGGTTTCTCGGGTGCCAACAGATCCTTCATGAAAGCGTATGTTTTCGAGCCACAGCTGGTCAAGAGATGGGCTCGTCTCTTGTCTGCCTTATCGTTGCCTAACCAGTCTTTGGTTACAAAGCTTTGCTGGAGCCTTTCTATAAAGTCCTCCCAATTGTCTCCCGCATTGTACTTTTCATCTGATCCGTTGTTCGCCATTCTGTAGATTCTGTAATCCCGTAACCCGTCGCCACTGTAAAGTCCTGTCCCCTCAGTACAGATTCACACGAGGCATGTAGTGAAGTCAAGGTCACTCTGGACCTGCACCTTTTCACAGCTCTGGAATGCTGCACTTGCCTGAGACCTGTCCTTATATACCTGTCTCTTGCAAGTGCACCCCTGGTGGTAAGGTATGCTGGTGGTTACAGGTCATATCTTATTACAGTCATGTATAGCATGTTAGGATACAGTTATATATAATAATGTAAGATACATGACAAGTTAGTAGTGATCTCTGAGGAAGGATCTTCGACCTGAAACGTTAACTCGACACAGATGCTGCCTGACCCGCTGAGATTTCCAGCATTTTCTGTTTTTAATTTATTATAGTAGTAATCTCGACTCTGGATAAGCAAAGTTGTGACTTTGAGCCCACTTCAGGATTTAAGAAAAGAATTTAAACTAACACCAGTACATTACTAAGGCAGAGCTGCTTTGTCAGAGTTGCTATCTGCAGGTAAGATGTTAAACTGAGGCCCCATCAGCCGACTCAGGCAGATAAAAAAGAACCTGCGCACAATTCGCAGAAGAGCTAGGAAGTTCTCCTGGTGTCCTCACCAACAGTTGTCCCTCAACTAACACCACCAAAAACAGAGTAACTAGCAGGTCTTTCATCTCAATTACGCTTTGTGGACCTAGTTTTTGTGCAAATTGGCTGCTGCATTTGCCTACATAATAACAGTGGCTGCACATCACGAGTAATTCTTTGGTGTGAAGCACTTTGGGATGTCCTGACGACATGATAAACCAACACAAATTCTTGCTTAAATTTCTTTCTGATTATATCTTGTACTTTTAAATCGTGATCAATATTAAGGCAAAAGATAGTTCAAGTTATATTCCCACTATTTAATAACAAACTCTAATATCTTCAATACAGTGGCAAAGCATTTATTTCAGAGAGAAGGAACGATTTGCAGAGGTCCTAACTTTCCTTTCGTATTGGGTGATCACCATGAAGAGGCATTGGCGAAGCCATGATGAAATCAGGGGCTCAGACAATCTTGCTCGGGTTCCTAAGAGGGTATGGAAACAGACATGAAAAATCCCTACACACACTGATCCTCCTAAAACAAATCTGGGGACTTTTGCTGGTGACAACTTGAAATATAATTAAAAATAAAAAGACAAGTTGCTGGAAATACACAGATCAGTCAGCATCCACAAGACGAAAAGACTGGTTACAACATTTTAGGTGTCAATTCTTCTTCAGGATGCTATTTAGTTGAAATATAATTAAGCTGCGGTATTGCATCCATGTTTTGGTATCTGTTTTGCCTTGTAATGTCAGACTTGGCAGTCTCCATGTATTATCCTTCCTGCAGTAGTTTTGCATTAATGGATCAATACAATTCAATGATACATCATTCACCTTGGCTGCTATTTGAAGAAACAGGAGTCTGCATCCTTGCTGTGACACCTGCTATGAGGTTATAACGATTTTAATTTTTCCCATTTAATGGTATAATCCAAGACCTTCCCTGTCAGTAACACATTAGTGGGAACTGAGGTTTTAAAGTTCTGAAGTAACATCAGCACCTTGTCGGCATTTAAGCAGATATGTTTCTCTTCTCTGAATATTAATTCTTCGGTGCATAGAATTGCCCTGACTGTAAATACCAATGACTCCAATACTGGCATAAGAACAACGAAAACCAAAAATCCCTCCCTTGTCCCCTCTTTCTAAGCTAAAAGTAGATAAAATTTTGCCTTTCAACATGATTGAACTTAAGATACTCTAATCCACCGAATAAAGTTTCAATGAGCACTGAACTTCTCCAGTAAGTAATGTGGCATTCTACCTAAGACAAGGCCTTTTCTGCATTCAGTCAATTTGAAACTTCGGCAAGAGGTTGGGCTGGTTGAACGTTCTTTCGAGAGTGGTCCTATGCTTACCGAAACCAACACTCCTGGAGGTTCTAGATGAGAGGAAGAGAGGCCGTAAGCCAGAGAACTGTTTCATTATTCCCTCCCTAGCCCCCTCTGCCTCTCTACCTCCCTCTCCTCCTTTAAGATCCTCCTTAAAACCCATCCTTTACCAAGCTTTTAATCACCCCTCCTAATATCTCCTCTTTGGCACAGTGTTTGTTTTTTCTCTGATTATGTCTCTGTGAAGCGCCTTGGGATTTTTTTGATGTTAAGGGTGCTATATAAATTCAAGTTGTTGTTAGTGGACTGTTTTCAGTCCTCTTACAATTATATGCGGTTTAAGTACTTTTGCCTGTATTCTTTTTTGATTCTGTGATTTATTTTTAATTGTAAATGCATTTGATCAGTGTTTTACAAAAAGCTTGGAGGACAGGAAGCTCCTTTTCTCATTAAGGTTCTCAAACACATCATTGACTCCAGCTGTGTACTTACCTTTCCCACATCTCCTTGTCTGAATCTCTTCATTCCAGGTTCCACCTGCCCAAAACACTAAGACTGCCCTAGTCACCATTACCAATGACATCCTCTATGGCTCTGATCACAATATGTTATCGCTCCTTAACCCCTCGTCAGTATTTGACATGGTTGATCGCACCATGCTTCTCCATTCTTCTCCTCCCTCCTGTGGTCACTCTCCTGACCGACCAGTGCAGCCAGCATGCCTCCAGCAATGGATTCTTCACTTTGGTCATCTTTGATATACCCCAAGGCTCGAGCTTTGAACTCCTCCTTTTTCTCATTTACATTCTGCCCCTTAGTGACATCATCTGTAGGCATAGGGTCAGTCATTAAGTGCACACTGACAACACCCAACTCTACATCTCCACTTCCCACCATCACACCTTACCTGTGTGTTATCAAACTGCCTGTTTGACAGGGAATCAGGGGCGAGCCAGACCAATTCCCAGCCAAACAAGTTCTTCTAATGAACTTCAGGGTTTATCACTTCAGGCTATTCTGCGGCGGGTTACTCACCTCCTGACTCCCCAAAGCCTTTCCATCATCTACAAGGCACAAGTCAGGAGTTTGATGGAATGTTCTCCACTTGCCTGGATGAGTTGCAGCTCCAACAACACTCAAGAAGCTCGACACCATCCTGGACAAAGCAGCCCGCTTGATTGGTACCCCATCCATTACTATCACTCCCTCCACACCAGCGCACCGTGGATGCAGTGTGTACCATTTACAAGATGCACTGCAACAGCTCGGCATAGCTTCTTCGGCAGCACCTCCCAAACCCACGACCTTTACCACCTAGAAGGACAGAGGCAGCAGGCGCATGGGAGCACCATCACCTGCAAGATGCCCTCCAAGTCACACACTATCCTGACTTGGAAACATATCGGTGTTCCTTTATCGTCGCTGGGTCAAAATCCTGGAACTCCCTCCCTAACAGCACTGTGGGAGTACCTTCACCACACGGACTGCAGCGGGTCAAGAAGGCAGCTCACCACCGGCTTCTCAAGGGCAATTAGGGATGGGCAATAAATGCTGGCCTCACCAGCAACGTCCACATCACGGAACAAATTTTTTTAAATCATTGCAAGATGTGTCAGAATCCTCAAATTAGTCAGTATTTAAGTAGCAAAATGTTCCTGAATATTACAAGCAGGTTTCTAAGTCAGTGTGCCCAGTAACTATAGACCACTGTGAAGTGCAATGATTCCTTTGCATGAAATATTTAACATTTTGTCGGATGGCTAAATGAGAATTCTACTGCTAATGGTTTAAATTGCAAATGAAAATACTCTCAAGTCAAAAGTCAATAGAATTTCAATCATTTTTTTCAAATTGTTAAATTATTTTACTGTACCAGTGCCCAGAGTTAAAATTAATAAGTTGCCATAGGACATCAGTAATTTAATTGGATTTACTGAAGCTTAGACATAAAGCTGTTGCAAATCTAGCACCTCTGACTCGAACTGTCTCCATAACAGCATTTGATGCAAGGCAGACTCGACAAGTCAGATCACATCACATGGAACGGCTCAAACACATTCAGCGCTCCCCTTCTACTTTCATATAACATTGGGGTAAATTTTCTGTTTTGAACATAAAGGAATTGGGAGCAATGCTTACCTGAGCTGAGTTGCACACAGCCATTTGCACAAGAGCACAAGATCATTACAGATGAGGAATGCCAATCGGCCCATCTTAATTCATCCATCTAGAAAATTCCTAATGTTCCCCCTATTGGAACATACAACTGTTTCTTAAATGATTCCAGGAATTTTGTCTCTTGAGCTCTGTCTAGAAGTCCATGCCATACATTGATCATCCTTTGTGTGAAGAAGCATTTCCTGATATCCATTTTAAAATTATCCTTTACTAATTTGAATCTGTGTCCCTAGTTCTACACCCACAGTGTAATTTAAAGTACACCCTTAACAATCGTATATCACTCTATAATTTCACCTCTTAGATACGTTCTTTCTAGGCTGGAATGCCCAAGTCTATCCATTCGTTCTTCATAACTCAGACCCTTGATACCAGCCAGGTGGCTCTTCTCTGCATTGCCTCCAGCACTTGAATGTCTCTCTTGTTTCTCAGCAACCAGAACTGGATGCCGCATTCAAGGTACAGTTTGACCAGAGCATTATAGTTGGATCATTACCCCCTCAGACTTATATTCTACTGCTGTGACTATATAGAGCAACACCCTTTCTTGCCTGCTGCACTACGTTGGTTGCACAAATTTAGTGTTGAATCTACTAAGTGTCAGTCTTGGCTCAGTGGTAGCTCTCTTTACCTCTTATTCAGACTTGAGACTTGAGCACCAAATCTAGATGGATTCTTCAGTGCAGTACTGAGGGAGTGCTGCACTGTCAGAGGTGCCATCCTTTGGATAAGACATGAAACTGAGGCTCCACCTGCCATCTCAGGTGGATGTAAAAAAATCCCAAGGCATTCTTTTGAAAAGAGTAGGGGAGTTCTCCCAGTGTCCTAGCCAATCTTTATCCCTCAACAAACATCATTAAAAGATAAATGATCTGATCATTACTGTATCTTAGTTCTGTTGTATGCAAATTAGCCGTAGGGTGTCATTTGACAAAAGTAGAAAAGTAACACTACCAACATCATTCATGGAGTATGTGTGTCTATTTTTCCTTCCTGTGGGCAACACTTTGCTGCATTAAATTTTATCTCCCATTGTTCTGCCCACTTGCATATTTTGTACAACTCATTTTGTGAATGCTGAGCAGTTTTTTCAGATCCATTAAGAATTGTGTTTAGAAAATCCAAACTCATTTCACAATAATACCTTTACTATCAGGATCAAGAGGGACGGAATTCTAGCTTCATTGTAAAGGCTAGATTAGAAGTCTGTTAATATCCATGGAAGTGATCTAAATTGGTTGTAATTAAATCATTGCAAGTGTATATTAACTTAAATGGGGCCTGACTAGCTGGAAAAATGACAGAGCTCAAGCTGCTTCTGGCCTGTTAGTTGAATTGATGATTAACCATGAAAAGCCTTCGGGCTCAATTTTCCCGTTATTTGCGCGTTTTTTTGGCGCAGTTTTTTCTGGCATATTTATTTTTTTCAAAGGTTCCCCCTGCGATCTGCACTGGCATAACTGAGTTAGTTACAATTTTTCTAGGTGAGTTTTTTTTTTTACGTAATAGGAGGCATTCCCTCATGTCTGCGCCAGTTTTCATAATTTTTTGCAGTTTGGCCAAAACATTTTCCTCCTAGGTCGGCGTATCTGGCCACTCCCGGCAAACCTTATGGTGAGAAAGCAGCACACATTGACAAATCGGCGCAGAAAGACCCCATTGTTTTTAATCGAAGATTTTGGAGGGAGTCAAGAACACTCTAATAATCAGTAATAATGTTCAACTTTTTTTACCTGTCAACGTAGTAAATGGAAGTTTCTGGGATTTCAGAAGTTTTCATTTTTTTCTGACTTACACGCCACCATCAAATGTCTTCAAGCAGGGCTGGAGGGTCATAGCTTTGGCCAGCAGTATCGGCCCCGCGCCCGGACACAGAGGCTCGGGGCTCGGCTAGAAAACAAGCCTGGGGCTGGGGGCCGGGGAGGAGAGAGAGATGTCAGCCAATCGGAAGTCTTCTGCACTGAGCTCAGGGAGTGAGGTGCCAATCGGAAGGCTTCTGTAGACAGCAATGAGTTTGGGACAGGAGTGGGGGGGGGGGAGAGGAGGGGAGAAGTTACAAGACTGCAATTGGTTGGGGGAGGGGGAAGGGAGGAGAAGTCACAAGACCTTAGAGAGAGAGAACAAAGCAATTGTCCTGCCTGCATTCCTGCACTTTTGAGCTTCTTGCAATGGTTAAATTTAACTATGGGGGCAATACTGACAATGCCATACCTTGTGCAAGCCTTCTGCATCATGGCACTACATAGGAGACAATCGATTCGACATCATCGCATGAGAAACATCAGAGCCCATAGGGTGCTGGGCAGGAGGCCTTATCCACCTCGGGTATATCGAGACAGGCGTTCGTACCTCCACCTGAGTGATGCAGACTGTGTCAGAAGGCTGCGTTTCTGCAAAGAAGTTGTAACTGAGATCTGTGAGTTGGTGAAAGCAGACCTGCAACCTAGAAGTGTCAGGAGGATTGCTTTGTCAGTTGAAGTGAAGGTTATAGCCGCACTTTCATTTTATGACCCCGGATCGTTTCAAGCTTCAACTGGGGATGTGTGCGCCATCTCTCTACATGCAACACATATCGACATTCAGCAGGTGACAGCTGCACAATATACCCAGAGGAATGACTAGATAAAGTTCCCCATGACCGCCCAGGCAATGCGTGACAGGGCTGTGGGCTTCTCCAGGATGGATGGCTTTCCAAAGGTACAGGGCTGCATTGATTGTACCCATATCGCCTTGCGATCACCTTTGTAGGATTCCGAGATATACAGGAACAGAAAAGGCTTCCATTCCATTAATAGAAAAATAGAAACATTGAAAATAGGTGCAGGAATAGGCCATTCGGCCCCTCGAGCCTGCACCACCATTCAATAAGATCATGGCTGATCATTCCCTCAGTACCCCTTTCCTGCTTTCTCTCCATACCCCTTGATCTCTTTAGCCGTAAGGGCCATATCTAACTCCCTCTTGAATATATCCAATGAACTGGCATCAACCACTCTCTGCGGTAGGGAATTCCACAGGTTAACAACTCTCTGAGAGAAGAAGTTTCTCCTCATCTCAGTCCTAAATGGCCTACCCCTTATCCTAAGACTGTGTCCCCTGGTTCTGGACTTCCTCATCATCGGGAACATTCTTCCCGCATCTAACCTGTCCAGTCCCGTCAGAATCTTATAAGTTTCTATGAGATCCCCCCTCATCCTTCTAAACTCCAGTGTATAAAGGCTCAGTTGATCCAGTCTCTCCTCATATGTCAGTTCAGCCATCCCGGGAATCAGTCTGGTGAACCTTCGCTGCACTCCTTCAATAGCAAGAACGTCCTTCCTCAGTTTAGGAGACCAAAACTGAACACAATATTCCGGGTGAGGCCTCACTAAGGCCCTGTACAACTGCAGTAAGACTTCCCTGCTCCTATACTCAAATCCCCTAGCTATGAAGGCCAACATATCATTTGCCTTCTTCACCGCCTGCTGTACCTGCATGCCAACTTTCAATGACTGATGAACCATGACACCCAGGTCTCATTGCACCTCCCCCTTTCCTAATCTGCCGCCATTCAGATAATATTCTGCCTTTGTGTTTTTGCCCCAAAGTGGATAACCTCACATTATACTGCATCTGCCATGCATTTCCCCATCACCTAACATGTCCAAGTCACCCTGCAGCCTTTTAGTGTCCTCCTCACAGCTCACACCACCACCCAGTTTAGTGTCATCTGCAAACTTGGAGATATTACACTCAATTCCTTCATCCAAATCATTGATGTATATTGTAAAGAGCTGGGGTCCCAGCACTGAGCCCTGCGGCACTCCACTAGTCACTGCCTGCCATTCTGAAAAGGACCGATTTATCCTGACTCTCTGCTTCCTGTCTGCCAACCAGTTCTCTATCCACATCAGTACATTACCCCCAATACCATGTGCTTTGATTTTGCACAACAATCTCTTGTGTGGGACCTTGTCAAAAGCCTTTTGAAAGTTCAAATACACTACATCCACTGGTTCTCCCTTGTCCATTCTACTAGTTACATCCTCAAAAAATTCCAGAAGATTTGTCAAGCATGATTTCCCTTTCATAAATCCATGCTGACTTGGACCGATCCTGTCTCTGCTTTCCAAATGCACTGCTATTTCATCCTTAATGATTGATTCCAACATTTTCCCCACTACTGATGTCAGGCTAACCGGTCTATAATTACCTGTTTTCTTTCTCCCTCCTTTTTTAAACAGTGGTGTTACATTAGCTACCCTCCAGTCCATAGGAACTGATCCAGAGTCGATAGACTGTTGGAAAATGATCACCAATGCATCCACTATTTCTATGGCCACTTCCTTAAGTACTCTGGGATGCAGACTATCAGGCCCCAGGGATTTATCAGGCTTCAATCCAATCAATTTCTCTAAAACAATTTCCCGCTTTATAAGGATATCCTTCAGTTCCTCCTTCTTACTAGACCCTCGGTCCCCTAGCATTTCCAGAAGGTTATTTGTGTCTTCCTTCATGAAAACAGAACCAAAGTATTTGTTTAACTGGTCCGCCATTTCTTTGTTCCCCATTATAAATTCAGCTGAATCTGACTGCAAGGGTCCGATGTTTGTTTTCACTAATCTTTTTCTCTTCACATATCTATAGAAGCTTTTCCAGTCAGTTTTTATGTTGCCAGCAAGCTTCGTCTTATACTCTATTTTCCCCCTCCTAATTAAACCTTTTATCCTCCTCTGCTGTATTACAAAATTCTCCCATATGCCCCTTCCTTGGATTTAACACTAACCTTAATTTCCCTTGTTAGCCACGGTTGAGCCACCTTCCCCGTTTTAGTTTTACTCCAGACAGGGATGTACAATTGTTGAAGTTCATCCATGTGATCTTTAAATGTTTGCTATTGTCTATCCACCGTCAACCCTTTAAGTATCACTCGCCAGTCTATTCTAGCCAATTCACGTCTCATACCATCGAAGTTACCTTTCCCCAAGTTCAGGACCCTAGTCTCTGAATTAACTGTGTCGCTCTCCATCTTAATGAAGAATTCTACCATATTATGGTCACTCTTCCCCAAGAGACCTTGCACAACAAGATTGTTAATTAGTCCTTTCTCATTACACATTACCCAGTCTAAAATGGCCAACCTTCTAGTTGGTTCCTCGACATATTGGTCTAGAAAACCATCCCTAATACACTCCAGGAAATCCTCCTCCACCACATTGCTACCAGTTTGGTTAGCCCAGTCAATATGTAGATTGAAGTCGCCCATGATAACTGCTGTACCTTTATTGCACGCATCCCTTATTTCCTGTTTGATACTGTCCCCATCCTCATTACTACTGTTTGGTGGTCTGTACACAACTCCCACCAGCGTTTTCTGCCCTTTGGTATTCCATAGCTCCACCCATACAGATTCCACATCATCCAGACTAATGTCCTTCCTTACAATTGCATTAATTTCCTCTTTAACCAGCAAGGCCACCCAACCTCCTTTTCCTTTCTGTATATCCTTCCTAAATGTTGAATACCCCTGGATGTTGAGTTCCCAGCCTTGGTCACCCTGGAGCCATGTCTCCATGATGCCAATTACATCATATCCATTAACTGCTATCTGCGCAGTTAATTCGTCCACCTTATTCCGAATACTCCTCGCATTGAGGCACAGAGCCTTCAGGCTTGTCTTTTTAACACCCTTTGCCCCTTTAGAATTTTTCTGTAATGTGGCCCTTTTTTCTTTTTGCCTTGGGTTTCTCTGGCCTCCACTTTTACTTTTCTTCTTTCTATCTTTTGCTTCTGCCCCCATTCTACTTCCCTCTGTCTCCCTGCATAGGTTCCCATCCCCCTGCCATATTAGTTTAACCCCTCCCCAATAGCACAAGCAAACACTCCCCCTAGGACATTGGTTCCGGTCCTGCCCAGGTGCAGACCGTCCGGTTTGTACTGGTCCCACCTCCCCCAGAACCGGTTCCAATGTCTCAGGAATTTGAATCCCTCCCTTCTGCACAACTCCTCAAGCCACGTATTCATCTGAGCTATCCAGCAATTCCTACTCTGACTAGCACGTGGCACTGGCAGCAATTCTGAGATTACTACTTTTAAGGTCCTACTTTTTAATATGCAGCTCATATGTGACGACATGCATTGCACCATGTCAGTCGATGCAAGATACCCTAGGAGCACCCATGATGCATTCATCCTACACGAGAGCGTTATATCTGCCATGTTTCAGTGGCAGCCAGAAGGATAGAGCTGGCTACTGGGAGACAAAGGGTATGGCTTCGCCACCTGGCCCCTACGCATTACCCGGATGGAAGCCGACTGGGATTACAACATGTCGCACATTGCGATGTGCAGCATAATAGAGAGGACCATTGGCATCTTGAAACAGCGTTTTCAATGCCTGGACCATTCCGGAGGCTACTTGCTATACTCCCCTGAGATCGTCAGCCAGTTCACAACTTAGCCATCATGAGGCAGCAACAGCTGGGAGGAGAAGACCCACCTGTGGTGAGAGTGGCTGATGATAATGATGAGGAAGATTCAGATGACGAGGAGGAGGAGAAGGAGGAGGAGGATGAGGAAGCCATTCAACTACCTGAACCCGGAGTACAATGGCAGAGGAGGGCGGGCCATCATGCTCCTTTAACGATTGCTATAGCCTTGCGCCAGCAGCTCATCTTCCTGAAGGCTCAGTGGCAACTATTCCACATGGACCATGTTTGCTGTTTGGACCTGTTAATGGCACAAATGATAGAAATTATTCTTGTTTACTTCAAAAGTTGTGTTAATAATCGAACAAATGATGAAAATGATTCTTGTTTACTCCAAAATATGTGTTAATAATGGAACAAATAATGTTAATGATTCAGTTTTAATGTAAAATATATTTTATTCAAAAGTTTAACAAACAGTTCTTTGTACTTAACTTAAATAAAATTATTCTTGTATCAAACTTTAAAGTTTTCAGTTACAATCACTTACAACCTCTAAAATCACTTAAAAACTTTAAGATCACTTACTAACTTTTAAACTCGTAAATTTACATAACTTACAAAAATCTTTTAATTTGAGAACAAGAGTTACAACAGTAACAACAATAATAACAACAAAAACAACAGCAGCAAAGAAAGGTTGCACCGATCTCTCCTCCACCTGATTCTAAGACTGCCCACCGCGCTTGTTCTGGGTGACTCCACCCCTGCCCGCAGGCAGTGGCACAGTGTTTCTGGGGTTGGTACCAAGCTTATTCTTTCTAAGATCTCAGGTAGTGTGCACCTGTTGGGGGGTGGGGGGGGGGTGGGGGCAGGGTGGTGCGGGGTGGTACGGGGTGGCAATGTGGAGAGCCCAGGCGGCAATGTGGAGAGCTTGGCTTGGGGCTCTTCAGAGGCTGGTGTGGGGATTGGAGTGGGAGTGACAGTTGATTTTGTCAATGGGCATGGGGTCTGGGCGTGTTCCCTTATTGCAGCAGCTAACTCCAACATGCCGTCTCTTATGCGCCCTGACAGTGTCTCAACGATCTGCAACATTCCCTCCCTCATGTTGAGCAAAACTGTCTCAACTACCTGTGACATTCCCTCCTTCATGTTCAGTGATAGTGTTTGCACCATCTCTGACATTCCCTCCCTGATGTTCACTGACAGAGCATCAGCTACCTATGACATTCCCTCCCTCATGGTCACTGACATCGTTCCATTTCTCGTGCGTTTGCTGTTACTTTTCCTGACAGTCCCACTACCTTGTCACCCATCCCACTGATGGTGTCCAGGAGTGAGCACGTTAGGTCAATGCTCTCCCCACTCATTGCCATCATCTGAAGCACATCTGTTAGATCCTGCACCTCAGGAGAGCGCGGTCGAGCTCTCCTTCCCCTCCTCCCCACGGGTATGGCTCACACCCCACCACTGGGACCCGCAGCCTGGGATGGTGGGGCCCTGGGTGTACCTCGCTGCACCACACCACTGGAACCCGCAGCCTGGGACGGTGGGGCCCTGGGTGTGCCTCACTGCACCCCACTGGGACCCGCAACCTCGGACATTCAGAGTCACACCACCACTCAAACCATTAGTCACGGAAGGGGCTGTCACCGCAATGTGCGGCACCTCCTCCAAAGTCAGTAAAACAGTGGGATCTTCATCCAGCTCCATTCCCTCCCCATTCCCCTCACCCCCATGTTCTTGGTCTGGAGGGTTGGATTCGAAGATGTTACCCTTTTCATGCTGGTCCTCGTCTGAATTTTCTTCTACATCGTCAGGGTCGGCCTCAAGTTCTGCAAAATATAACAGAACACAGACAAATGGTTAGCAGACGAGGAGGGGGCAGGATGGGTGGCATGAGTAGGCTCACACAGCACAGGCCAGGCAGCAGGCTGATTTGAAGGACCACGATGAATGATAGCATATTGCATCAACCGAAGCGTAGCCGATGGAGACATTCCCAGAAACCGAAGCATGGCTAGCCCGTGCAGTACTTAACATTTAGCAAAGCCAGACTGGAATTTGCAGAACTTGCCCTCTCCCTCGTGTGTGGGCCCAGCTTGTGCAGCGGTGGTTGCTTTTCTCCAGGCAGGACCCATCAAAGCAGCAACCCTCTCTCCCAAGGGTGTCAGTGGGTGCAGATTTGCCGGGCCTGCTCCTGTTTGAGTTCTTTCTCGTTTGTTGTGTGCCACTTTCCTCAGCAAAGATGAAAACATAACTTTTTAGAGAGGGTGTCTTTCTGCTGGGTGGGACATATACAGCTGATCACATTTACAATTGCAATTCAATTGAATAAATGAAAATATTACTTACACTAACTACTTGACCAAGGTCCTGCCACTTCTTTTTACACTGGCCTCCAGATCTCGTGGTGGTCACCATTGCACAGTAAACTTCTGCAACTTGGTTTCAGCGTTTCTTCATTTCTATGGGTGGAACTTTTATGTGACCTCTGCTGGTGTCCAGCTCCTGCCATCTGTTTTCAATCAAAGTAACTAGTACCTCCACTTCTTCCTGTAATAAATCCTTGGTCCTTGCACCGTGTTGCATCTTGTATTGCTGCAGCTCTGATTTTTCCAATGCTCTCACACAGCACCCCTTCTCACACACACAACTGGCTTATTAGAAATGGCCGATTGCCAACTCGGAGCTGTACTGCACACACGCGTCCATTGCAACGACATCAAAAACGTAACTTTTTTGTTGCGCATGCGCAGAAGGTGCAGCATCGTTTTTTCAGCGCAAACAGCAGGCTCCACCCCCACCTCCCCCCCCCCCCCCCAAGGCGATTGGACACGCTGCGCAGCATCAAATTCGAATTATAGATTGGGGAAACTTTGACAAAATATTTCTGCCACATTTCTGGCCTAGGAAAACAGGCGGAACTCTGGCAATATGCCAGAAAACCATCTTGGGCAAAATTGAGCTCATAGACTATTAGAAGTTTGTTCTGTTTGTTCTCTTCATAAATCAGCTAGTGGAAAAAAGCACGAATATATCTATATGTGCAATTATCTTTTGAAGTTTAGAAAATTCTAAAAGTTTAGAAATTTTTAAAATGTAATTCAGCTGGGATAATTTCTGTAAGTGCTGCTCTTTAATTGTTGAGAGGAATTGCTGCTTGTAGTGGGATAATATTCATACTTTACAGTTTTCCCTTCTCCCCTCCCCTCAGATCACCATGCTCTAAATTGATAAGATGGTAAGATGATCCACCTCTAAAGACACCGGAACTCCTTCATTTCCAGGCAACTTGTTCCAAGGGACACAAGTTATAACATTTAGGAGTTAGAAGGGAATTTATTCAGCCATTGGGTGATAGAGTTGTGGAATAAGTTACCTGGATATCATGAACAGTATAAGTGGGTTTAAGAGATAATTAGATGGAGATTTGGGATAGAGGGAGGCGGTGAGAAGGCAGAAGGATGGGATTGATCTATCAACAAGGGATTATTTTGCCAAATGGCCTTTTCCTGTTCCTAAAAATTATGGGGATGACTTTCTGCAGGTGTCAATCCAATCATCCACTGTAACTTTGGTAGAAGAGCTGCAGCCACCCCAGGAAACAGAAAATCACCCCTATGTTTATAGTATTATTTAAATGCAGGAAATAGCAAGATTTTTAATGTTAATGGAGATCTGCTAAAAGTTGCAAATAATGACTAGACATTTCTGTGGCCAGAAGTTTCCCTTTCTCAACGGGCAATTGAGATCAGTGCAATATCGTGGGGATGCCCTAGAGCGCTCTGATGTGACATCAACAAGCTCGCTAAGCAGCCAATCACAATGTAGAATTCTCACAGATAGGGGACCAGGCAGTGAACAAGTCCGTGAGTTCGGGGGAGAGTCCGTGAGTTCAGGAGTGAATCCGAGAGTTCGGGAGAGAGTCCGCGAGTACGGGAGAGAGTTCGGGAGAGAGAATCCGAGAGCTGACAGAAAATTGTGGATTCGTTGCCACAAGACTGAGAGCGCTGCACAGTCGGAGGTCAGCAAGGAGCGGGAGGCCCGGAGGTCTGCGAGCAGCGCGAGGATAGACCCCACCTGATTGATAAGTATCTCTCTTTCTCTTTTACAACAGATGAGTCTAATTAGAGGGATGACAGGGCAGCTCAGTCCTGTGGAGTGCATGTCCTGAGGCATGAGGGAAGTCCTGCTTCTCGAAGCCTAGACAATCGTGTGTGCAGGAGGTGCCTCCAGCTTCAACTACTCGTTTCAGAGCTTGAGCAGCGGCTGAAGTCAATACGGTGCATCCGCGAGGCTGAGAGCAACGTGGATAGCACATTTCAGGAGGTGGTCACCCCGCAGCTTAAAAGCATGCAAGCAGAGTGGAAATGGGTGACCACCAGACGGATGGAGAATGCTAGGCAGGTAGTGCAGGAGACCCCCCTGGCTCCATCTTGCTTTCTATCTGATATTCTCTTCTGAGTATCGGTGAGGGTGATGGTGCCTCTAGGGAATGCAGCCAGAGCCAAGTCCAAGGCACCACAGGTGGCTCAGCTGCACGGGGGGAGGGACAAAGCTCGGACACGTGTTATGCTCCTCCTGTACTATGTGGGAAGTCAGGGACGCTTCTAGTGTCCCTGACGACTACATGTGCGGGAAGTGTACCCGCCTCCAGTTCCTGACGGACCGCATTGCGGCACTGGAGCTGTGAGTGGATTCACTCTGGAGCATCCACGATGCTGAGAATGACATGAATAGCACGTTTAGCGAGTTGGTCTTACCACAGGTTAAAGGTACACAGCCAGATAGGGGATGGGTGACCAACAGGAAGAGCAATGCAAGGAAGGTAGTGCAGGGGTCCCCTGCGGTCATCCCCCTGCAAAACAAATACACTGCTTTGGGTAATGTTGAGGGGATGACTCATCAGGGGAGAGCAGCAACAGCCAAATTCATGGCACCATGGGTGGCTCTGCTGCACAGGAGAGCAGGAAAAAGTGGGAGAGCTATAGTGATAGGGGATTCGATTGTAAGGGGAATAGATAGGTGTTTCTGCAGCTGCAACTGAGACTCCAGGATGGTATGTTGCCTCCCTGGTGCAAGGGTCAAGAATGTCTCGGAGCGGGTGCAGGACATTCTGAAAAGGGAGGGTGAACAGCCAGTTGTCGTCATACATATAGGTACCAATGATATAGGAAAAAAACGGGATGAGGTCCTACGAGACGAATTTAGAGAGCTAGGAGCTAAATTAAAAAGTAGGACCTCAAAAGTAGTAATCTCAGGATTGCTACCAGTGTCACGTGTTAGTCAGCGTAGGAATCGCAGGATAGCTCAGATGAATACGTGGCTTGAGCAGTGGTGCAGCAGGGAGGGATTCAAATTCCTGGGACATTGGAACCGGTTCTGGGGGTGGTGGGACCAGTACAAACCGGACGGTCTGCATCTGGGCAGGACTAGAACCAATGTCCCAGGGGGAGTGTTTGCTAGTGCTGTTGGGGAGGAGTTAAACTAATATGGCAGGGGAATGGGAACCTTTGCAGGGAGACAGAGGGAAATAAAATGGAGGCAGAAGCAAAAGATAGAAAGGAGAAAAGTAAAAGTGGAGGGCAACGAAACCCAAGGCAAAAAACAAAAAGGGCCACATTACAGCAAAATTCTAAAGGGGCAAAGTGTGTTAAAAAGACAAGCCTGAAGGCTCTGTGCCTCAATGCGAGGAGTATTCGGAATAAGGTGGACGAATTAACTGCGCAGACAGCAGTTAATGGATATGATGTAATTGGCATCACGGAGACATGGCTCCAGGATGACCAAGGCTGGGAACTCAACATCCAGGGGTATTCAACATTTAGGAAGGATAGACAGAGAGGAAAAGGAGGCGGGGTGGCGTTGCTGGTTAAAGAGGAAATTAATGCAATAGTAAGGAGGGACATTAGCCTGGATGATGTGGAATCGGTATGGGTGGAGCTGCGGAATACCAAAGGGCAGAAAACGCTAGTGGGAGTTGGGTACAGACCACCAAACAGTAGTAATGAGGTTGGGGACAGCATCAAACAGGAAATAAGGGATATGTGCAATAAAGGTACAGCAGTTATCATGGGCGACTTTAATCTACATATTGATTGGGCTAACCAAACTGGTAGCAATGCAGTGGAGGAGGATTTCCTATTGGTTTTCTAGACCAATATGTCGAGGAACCAACTAGAGTGCTGGCCATCCTAGACTGGGTGATGTGTAATGAGAAGGGACTAATTAGCAATCTTGTTCTGCGAGGCCCCTTGGGAAGAGTGACCATAATATGGTAGAATTCTTTATTAAGATGGAGAGTGACACAGTTAATTCAGAGACTAGGGTCCTGAACTTAAGGAAAGGTAACTTCGATGGTATGAGACGTGAATTGGCTAGAATAGACTGGCGAATGATACTTAAAGGGTTGACGGTGGATAAGCAATGGCAAACATTTAAAGATCACATGGATTGTACATCCCTGTCTGGAGTAAAAATAAAATGGGGAAGGTGGCTCAACCGTGCCTAACAAGGGAAATTAAGGATAGTGTTAAAACCAAGGAAGAGGCATATAAATTGGCTAGAAAAAGTAACAAACCTGAGGACTGGGAGAAATTTAGAATTCAACAGAGGAGGACTAAGGGTTAAATTAAGAGGGGGAAAATAGAGTATTAGAGGAAGCTTGCAGGGAACATAAAAACTGACTGCAAAAGCTTCTATAAATATGTGAAGAGAAAAAGATTAGTGAAGACAAACGTAGGTCCCTTGCAGTCAGATTCAGGTGAATTTATAATGGGGAACAAAGAAATGGCAGATCAATTGAACAAATACTTTGGTTCTGTCTTCACGAAGGAAGACACAAATAACCTTCCGGATGTACTAGAGGACAGTGGGTCTAGTGAGAAGAAGGAACTGAAGGATATCCTTATTAGGCGGGAAATTGTGTTAGGGAAATTGATGGGATTGAAGGCTGATAAATTCCCGGGGCCTGATAGTCTGCATCCCAGAGTACTTAAGGAAGAGGCCATAGAAATAGTGCATGCATTGGTGATCATTTTCCAACAGTCTATCGACTCTGGATCAGTTCCTATGGACTGGAGGATAGCTAATGTAACACCACTTTTTAAAAAAAGAGGGAGAGAGAAAACGGGTAATTATAGACCGATTAGCCTGACATCAGTAGTGGGGAAAATGTTGGAATCAATCATTAAGGATGAAATAGCAGCGCATTTGGAAAGCAGTGACAGGATCGGTCCAAGTCAGCATGGATTTATGAAAGGGAAATCATGCTTGACGAATCTTCTGGAATTTTTTGAGGATGTAACTAGTAGAGTGGACAAGGAGAACCTGTGGATGTGGTGTTTTTGGAATTTCAAAAGGCTTTTGACAAGGTCCCGCACAAGAGATTGGTGTGCAGAATCGAAGCACACGGTATTGGGGGTAATGTACTGACGTGGATAGAGAACTGGTTGGCAGACAGAAAGCAGAGAGTCGGGATAAACGGGTCCTTTTCAGAATGGCAGGCAGTGACTAATGGAGTGCCGCAGGGCTCAGTGCTGGGACCCCAGCTCTTTACAATATACATTAACGATTTAGATGAAGGAATTGCAGATGACACTAAACTGGGTGGTGGTGTGACCTGTGAGGATGACGCTAAGAGGCTGCAGGGTGACTTGGACAGGTTAGATGAGGGGGCAAATGCATGGCAGATGCAGTATAATGTGAATAAATTTGAGGTTATCCATTTTGGGGGCAAAAACACGAAGGCAGAATATTATCTGAATGGCGGCAGATTAGGAAAGGGGGCGGTGCAACGAGACCTCAGTGTCATGGTTCATCAGTCATTGAAAGTTGGCATGCAGGTACAGCAGGTGGTGAAGAAGGGTATGTTGGCCTTCATAGCTAGGGGATTTGAGTATAGGAGCAGGGAGGTCTTACTGCAGTTGTACAGGGTCTAGATGAGGCCTCACCCAGAATATTGTGTTCAGTTTTGGTCTCCTAATCAGAGGAAGGACGTTCTTGCTATTGAAGGAGTGCAGCGAAGGTTCACCAGAGTGATTCTAGGGATGGCTGAACTGACATATGAGGAGAGACTGGATCAACTGGGCCTTTATTCACTGGAGTTTAGAAGGATGAGAGAGGATCTCATAGAAACATATAAGATTCTGACGGGGCTGGACAGGTTAAACGTGGGAAGAATGTTCCCGATGTTGGGGAAGTCCAGAACCAGGGGAAATAGTCTTAGGATAAGGAGTAGGTCATTTAGGACTGAGATGAGGAGAAACTTCTTCACTCAGAGAGTTGTTAACCTGTGGAATTCCCTGCCGCAAAGAGTTGTTGATGCCAGTTCATTGGATATATTCAAGAGGCAGTTAGATATGGCCCTTACGGCTAAAGGGATCAAGGGGTATGGTGAGAAAGCAGGAAAGGGGTACTGAGGGAATGATCAGCCATGATCTTATTGAATGGTGGTGCAGGCTCGAAAGGCTGAAAGGCCTACTCCTGCACCTATTTTCTATGTCTATGTTAAAAGAGCTGTAGTGGTAGGGGATTCAATAGATAGGGGAATAGAGAGGCGTTTCTGTGGCCACAGATGTGACTCCAGGATGGTATGGTGCCTCCCTCATGCCAGGGTCAAGGATGTCACTGAATGGCTGCAGGACATTCTGAGGGAGGAGTATGAACAGCCAGAGGTCGTGGTCCATGTTGGAACCAATGACATAGGTAGAAAGAGGGATGAGGTCCTGTAGGCAGAATTTAGGGAGCTAGGAGAAAAATTAAAGGGTAGGATCTCAAAGGTAGTAATCTCCAGATTACTACCAGTGCCACGTGCTAATGAGAACAAGAATAGAAGGAGAGAGAGGATGAATGCGTCGCTGGAGAGTTGCTGCAGAAGAGAGGGCTTTAGATTCCTGAGGCATTGGGACCACTTTTGGAGGAAATGGGACCTGTACAATCTTGACGGGTTGCACCTCAACAGCACCGGGACCAATATCCTCTGGCTGTTCATACTCCTCCCTCAGAATGTCCTGCAGCCATTCAGTGACATCCTTGACCCTGGCACGAGGGAGGCACCATACCAGCATGGAGTCACGTCTACGGCCACAGAATTTGCTGGGGAAGAGTTCAAACTAGCTTGGCAGGGGATGGGAACCTGAGAACAAATTCAACAGGGAAGGAAGTAACACTGACATTGAAAAGCAAGAATGTAGAAAGTGAATCTGTAAGACAGAGGAAACAAGTGTTAGTAAGTAGTAATCAAGGACGTCTTCTTGTCCTGAATGGTATATACTTCAATGCAAGGAGTATAGCAAATAAGGCAGATGAGCTGAGAACACATGTAGACACTTGAGAGTATGGCATTACAGCCATTACAGAGACATACTAAAAGAAGGGCAGGTTTGGCAGCTCAATATTCCTGGTATAGGACAGAGAGGGGGTTAAAAAGGGTGGGTCGCGGTATTGATTAAAGAAACTATTATAGCTGTGAGGTGGGATGATATGTTAGAGAGATCATCAAATGAGGCCATATGGGTCGAACTGAAAAATAAAAAAGAGGTGATCACACTACTGTGCGTGTATTCCCAAACAGTGGGAGGGAGATAGAAGAGCAAATATGTTGGAAAATTGCTGAGAAGTTCAAAAACAATAGGGTAGTAATAGTGGAGGATTTCAACTATCCTAATATTGATTGGAAAAAATATAGTATGAAGAGTATAGAGGGTGTGGAATTCCTAAAATTCAAAATAACTTTTTTAGTCAGTATGTAACAAGCCCAACACAGAGGGGAAGGTTCTGGATTTAGTTTTGGGGAATAAAGCTGGGCAGGTGGAAGGGGTATCAGTGGGAGAGCACTTGGGTGCTAGTGACCATAATTCAGTCAGATTCAAGGTAGTTATGGATAAGGACAAGGATAGACCAGGAATAAAAGTCCAAATTGGGAAAAGTTAACTTTGCTAAGTTGAGAAGTGATTTGGCCACAGTGGACTGGAAGCAGCTACTTGAAGGTAAATCAGTGTGGGAACAGTGGGAGGCATTCAGGAAGGAATTCTGGAGGGCTCAGGCCAAGCATGTGCCCTTAAAGAAAAAGGGTGGTAATAACAATTCTAGAGCCCCCTGCATGTCTAGGGACTTACAGGGGAGGATAAAGAAAAAATGGGAAGCTTATGTCTTATACCTATGGCTAAATACTGTAGAATCTCTGGAGGGATATAGAAAGTTCAGAGGTGAAATTAAAAAGGATATTAGGAATGCTAAGAGAGAGCATGAAAAATTCTTGGCAAGTAAAATCAAGGAAAACCCACAGATGTTCTATAAATATATTAAGAGCAAGAGGATAACTAAAAAAAAGGGTAGGGCCTATTAGAGACCATGAGGGTAATTTGTGTGTGGAGGTGAAAGATGTTGGTATGGTACATAATGAATACTTTGCGTCTGTTTTCACAAAGGAAAGGGGCAATGCAGATACTGCTATCGAGAAGGAGTGTGTAATATTACATGAAATAAACATAGTGAGAGAGGAGGTATTGAGGTTGTTTAGCAGCTTTGAAATTGGATAAGTCCCCAAGCTCGGATGAACTGCATCTCAGACTGTTGAGCGAAGCAAAAGAGGAAATAGCAGAGGCCTTGACCATAATTTTCCCGTCCTTTTTGGATTCAGGCAAGAGGCCTGGAGGACTGCTAATGTGGTACCCTTGTTTAACAAGGGGAAAAAGGGATAGGCCGAGTAATTACAGGCCTGTCAGCCTAACCTCAGTGGTGGGAAAATTATTGGAAAAAATCCTTAAGGACAGGATAAACCTACATTTAGAAAGCCAAGGATTAATCAGTGACAGTCAGCACAGATTTGTAAAAGGAAGATCGTGTTTGACTAACCTGATTGAATTTTTCGAGGAGGTAACCAGGAGGGTCGATGAGGGTAGTGCGTACGATGTCGTGTATATGGACTTTAGCAAAGCTTTTGATCACTGGTCACAAAGGTAAAAGCCCATGGGATCCAGGGCAAAGTGGCAAGTTGGATCTAAAATTGGCTTTGAGTTAGGAAGCAAAGGGCAACGGTTGATGGATGTTTTTGTGACTCGAAGGATGCTTCCAGTGGGGTTCCGTAGGGCTCAGGATTGGGCCCCTTGCTTTTTGTGGTATACATCAATGATCTAGATTTGAATATAGGGGGTATGATTAAGAAGTTTGCAGATTGCACTAAAATTGGCTGAGTGGTTGATAATGAAGAGGATAGTCATGAACTGCAGGAGGATATCAATCTATTGGTCAGGTGGACAGAACAGTGGCAAGTAGAATTTAATTCGGAGGCTAATAAGGAATGGGGAAACATTAAACGGTAGGCAGATGAACAAAGAGACCTTGGAGTGCTTGTCCACAGATCCCCGAAAGTAGCAGCCTGGATAAGGTGGTTAAGAAGGCGTACGGAATGCTTGCCTTTATTGGCCGAGGCATAGGATACAAGAGCAGGGAGGTTATGCTTAAATTGTAGAATACACTGGTTAGGCCACAGCTGGAATACTGCATGCAGTTCTGGTCGCTGAATTATAGGAAGGACATGATTGCACTGGAGAGGGTGCAAAGGAGATTTACTAGGATGCTGCCTGGAATGGAGAATCTTAGTTATGAGGACAGATTGGATAGGCTGGGTTTGTTCACCTTGGAACAGAGGAGGCTGAGAGGCTCATTGTGGTGTGTAAAAGTTTGAGGGGATTGGATATAATGGATAGCAAGGGCCTATTTCCCTTGGTGGAGGGGTTAATTATGAGGGGGCATTGATTTAAAGTGGTTGCTGGAAGGTTTAGCAGGGATATGAGGGGAAGCTTCTTCACACAGAGGGTTGTGGGGGTCTGGAACTCACTGCCTAGAAGGGTGGTGGATTCAGAAAGCCTCACCACATTTAAAAGGTTTTTCGATGGGCACTTGAAGTGCCATAACGTGCAGGGTTACAGACCTAGAGCTGGTAAGTGGGATTAGACTGGATAACCACTTGTTGGTTGGCACAGATACAATGGTAAGTATTCTGTTCCTAACAGATGAGACTGCACACAGGGAGATTAAAGTAACAGTGTCCTCAGTCTTTATTAAGACACTCCAGAGTGAGGATCAGGCCTTAGGGGTCGGCTTATATACAGTGCTCCCAAGGGATGCTGGGATCCCTTGGGACTTCAGGGGATGCGCTCCCTGGTGGCGGAACATGGGAGTGCATTCTTTACAGATACACAACATCACTCCCCCACCAAAGTCAAAGTGAAAACTATTTACAAGGTGAGGCGGTCGGGAGCCTTTCTTTCCCTGGTGGAGCGCCTTGGTATGAATGTCTGTTCTGGTGTGTTGACTGTGTCCCTCGCTGGGCTGGCATGTTGTTGGCCCTGCAGGGCTGCTGGGTGAGCCTGGCCTTGCTGGGCTGTTGGGCGTGATGAGTTTGATTTCCTGGTCCGGGGTGGTGTCGTTGATCCTTTGGGTGTGTGTTGTGGGCTCGAAAAAGGTGGTGTCTGCTGTGGGTTGTTCAGGGCAGTCTGTGAACCGCAGCCTCGTTTGGTCCAGATGCTTTCTGCAAATTTGTCCATTGTCTAGTTTGACTACAAACACCCTACTCCCTTCTTGAGCTATCACCGTGCCCGTGATCCACTTGGGACCATGTCCATAGGTTAGCACATACACAGGGTCATTCAGACCAATTTCCCGTGACACGGTGGCGCGACCATCGTTTACATTTTGTTGCTGCCGCCTGCTCTCTACCTGATCATGCAAGTTGGAGTAAACCAGCGAGCGTCTAGTTTTAAGTGTCCTTTTCACGAGTAGCTCAGCCAGGAGCACCCTTGTGAGCGAGTGGGGTCTCGTGCGGTAGCTGAGCAGTATTCGGGACAGGCGGGTTTGGAGTGAGCCTCTGTGACTCATTTAAGGCTCTGTTTGGTAGTTTGTACTGCCCGCTCTGCCTGCCCATTGGAGGCTGGTTTAAACGGGGCCGAGGTGACATGTTTGATCCCATTGCGGCTCATGAATTCTTTAAATTCGGCACTGGTGAAACATGGCCCATTGTCACTGACCAGTATGTCAGGCAGGCCGTGGGTGGAAAACATGGCCCTCAGGCTTTCAATGATGGCGGTAGCGGTGCTTCCCGACATTATTTCACATTCAATTTATTTTGAAAAAGCATCCACCACCACCAGGAACATTTTACCGAGAAACGGGCCTGCATAGTCGACATGGATCCTCGACCATGGTCTGGAGGGCCAGGACCACAAACTTAGTGGCGCCTCTCTGGGCGTGTTGCTCAACTGAGCACATACGCTGCATTGCCGTACACAGGACTCTAAGTCAGAGTCGATACCGGGCCACCACACGTGGGATCTGGTTATCGCTTTCATCATTACTATACACGGGTGTGTGCTGTGGAGATCTGAGATGAACATATCCCTGCCCTTTTTTGGAAGCACACGCGGTTATCCCACAACAGGCAGTCTGCCTGAATGGACAGCTTGTCCTTTCGCCGCTGGAACGGCTTGATTAGTTCTTGCATTTCAACAGGGATGCTGGCCCAGCTCCCATGCAGTACACAGTTTTTTTACTAGGGACAGCAGAGGATCGTGGCTGGTCCAAGTCCTAATCTGGCGGGCCGTGATTGTCTAAATGCAAAGAAATAAGAGTTCAAAGGCTTTTTGGGTATAAATGATGGAACTGGCTTTTGTCATACACACTTATGGACGGCAGATACACTGGAATCTCGGAAGGTGTGTCACAAGCAGCCACGGAAATCGAAGCAAGCTGCCTTTGTGAAGTATCTCAGTAACTTTCATACTTGGTTTGTTTGTATGAATGTTTAAATAAAAGACCCAATCCTGCCTTTACGACAACTGAGTGTGTGTGTATTTCGACATTTGAAGCAACAAAGCGAAAAGAGCAAGACAGCCGTTTACAACAACAACCAATGCATCCACAATCCCTGCCGCGACTTCTCTTGATGTGGATAGAGAACTGTTTGGCAGACAGAAAGCAAAGAGTCGGAATAAACGGGTCCGTTTCAGAATGGCAGGCAGTGACAAGTGGGGTGCCGCAGGGTTCAGTGCTGGAACCCCAGCTATTTACAATATACATCAATGATTTAGATGAAGGAATTGAATGTAATATCTCCAAGTTTGCAGATGACACTAAACTGGGTGGCGGTGTGAGCTGTGAGGAGGATGCTAAGAGGCTGCAGGGTGACTTGGACAGGTTAGGTGAGTGGGCAAATGCATGGCAGATGCAGTATAATGTGGATAAAGGTGAGGTTATCCACTTTGGTGGCAAAAACAGGAAGACAGAATATTATCTGAATGGTGACAAATTAGGAAAAGGGGAGGTGCAACGAGACCTCAGTGTCATGGTACATCAGTCATTGAAAGTTGGCATGCAGGAATAGCAGGCGGTGAAGAAGGCAAATGGCATGTTGGCCTTCATAGCTAGAGGATTTAAGTACAGGAGCAGGGAGGTCTTACTGCAGTTGTACAGAGCCTTGGTGAGGCCACACCTGGAATATTGTGTTCAGTTTTGGTCTCCTAATCTGAGGAAGGACATAAAAACATAGAAACATAGAAAATAGGTGCAGGAGTAGGCCATTCGGCCCTTCTAGCCTGCACCGCCATTCAATGAGTTCATAGCTGAAAATGCAACTTCAGTACCCCATTCCTGCTTTCTCGCCATACCTCTTGATCCCCCTAGTAGTAAGGACTTCATCTAGCTCCTTTTTGAATATATTTAGTGAATTGGCCTCAACTACTTTCTGTGGTAGAGAATTCCACAGGTTCACCACTCTCTGGGTGAAGAAGTTTCTCCTCATCTCGGTCCTAAATGGCTTACCCCTTATCCTTAGACTGTGACCCCTGGTTCTGGACTTCCCCAACATTGGGAACATTCTTCCTGCATCTAACCTGTCTGAACCCGTCAGAATTTTAAACGTTTCTATGAGGTCCCCTCTCATTCTTCTGAACTCCAGTGAATACAAGTCCAGTTGATCCAGTCTTTCTTGATAGGTCAGTCCCGCCATCCCGGGAATCAGTCTGGTGAACCTTCGCTACACTCCCTTAATAGCAAGAATGTCCTTCCTCAAGTTAGGAGACCAAAACTGTACACAATACTCCAGGTGTGGCCTCACCAAGGCCCTGTACAACTGTAGCAACACCTCCCTGCCCCTGTACTCAAATCCCCTCGCTATGAAGGCCAACATGCCATTTGCTTTCTTAACCGCCTGCTGTACCTGCATGCCAACCTTCAATGACTGATGTACCGTGACACCCAGGTTTCGTTGCACCTCCCCTTTTCCTAATCTGTCACCATTCAGATAATAGTCTGTCTCTCTGTTTTTACCACCAAAGTGGATAACCTCACATTTATCCACATTATACTTCATCTGCCATGCATTTGCCCACTCACCTAACCTATCCAAGTCACTCTGCAGCCTCATAGAATCCTCCTCGCAGCTCACACTGCCACCCAACTTAGTGTCATCCGCAAATTTGGAGATATTACATTTAATCCCCTCGTCTAAATCATTAATGTACAATATAAACAGCTGGGGCCCCAGCACAGAACCTTGCGGTACCCCACTAGTCACTGCATGCCATTCTGAAAAGTACCCATTTACTCCTACTCTTTGCTTCCTGTCTGACAACCAGTTCTCAATCCATGTCAGCACACTACCCCCAATTCCATGTGCTTTAACTTTGCACATTAATCTCTTGTGTGGGACCTTGTCGAAAGCCTTCTGAAAGTCCAAATATACCACATCAACTGGTTCTCCCTTGTCCACTCTACTGGAAACATCCTCAAAAAATTCCAGAAGATTTGTCAAGCATGATTTCCCTTTCACAAATCCATGCTGACTTGGACCTATCATGTCACCTCTTTCCAAATCCGCTGCTATGACATCCTTAATTGATTCCATCATTTTACCCACTACTGAGGTCAGGCTGACCGGTCTATAATTCCCTGTTTTCTCTCTCCCTCCTTTTTTAAAAAGTGGGGTTACATTGGCTACCCTCCACTCGATAGGAACTGATCCAGAGTCAATGGAATGTTGGAAAATGACTGTCAATGCATCCGCTATTTCCAAGGCCATCTCCTTAAGTACTCTGGGATGCAGTCCATCAGGCCCTGGGGATTTATCGGCCTTCAATCCCATCAATTTCCCCAACACAATTTCCCGACTAATAAGGATTTCCCTCACTTCCTCCTCCTTCCCTCAGTTCCCCTGACCCCTTTTATATCGGGAAGGTTGTTTGTGTCCTCCTTAGTGAATACATTCTTGCTATTGAAGGAGTACAGCGAAGGTTCACCAGACTGATTCCTGGGATGGCAGGACTGACATATGAGGAGAGACTAGATCAACTGGGCTTGTATCCACTGGAGTTTAGAAGGATGAGAGGGGATCTCATGGAAACATATAAAATTCTGACGGGATTGGACAGGTTTGAGGCAGGAAGATTGTTCCCGTTGCTGGGGAGTTCCAGAACCAGGGGTCACAGTCTAAGAATAAGGGGTAAGCCATTTAGGACCGAGATGAGGAGAAACTTCTTCACTCAGAGAGTTGTTAACCTGTGGAATTCTCTACCGCAGAAAGTTGCTGAGGCCAGTTCATTAGATATATTCAAAAGGGAGTTAGATATGGCGGTTATGGCTAAAGGGGTATGGAGAGAAAGCAGGAAAGGGGTACTGAGGTTGAATTATCAGCCATGATCTTATTGAATGGTTGTGCAGGCTCGAAGGGCCGAATGCCCTACTCCTGCAGCTATTTTCTATGTTTCTATGTTTCTAATCAGGCTCGAAGGGCTGATTGGCCTGCTCCTGCACCTAATTTCTATGTTTCTATGTTTCTTACCACCCTAAGATGCAAGCCATCAGGTCCAGGGGATTTATCTGCCTTTAGTCCCAGTATCTTACTGAGTACCACTCTACCGTAAAGACTGATATAAAATATTTGTTCACAGTTTCTGCCATCTGCATGTTTCCCATCACAACTGCCTCGGTCTCGTCCTCTAAGGGACCAACATTTACTTCAGCCACTCTTTTCCTTTTTATATATCTGTAGAAACTCTTGCTATCTGATTTTATATTCGATGCTAGTTTACTTTCATAGTCTATCTTCCCTTTCTTAATCTTTTTTTTAGTCATTCTTTGCTGGCTTTTAAAAATTTCCCAATCTTCTGTCCTCCAACTAGTTTTGGCCACATTGTATGCCCTTGTTTTTAAAATTGGATACCGTCCTTTATTTCTTTAGTTAGCCACGGATGGCTATCTTTTCTCTTACACCCTTTCCTCCTCACTGGAATATATTTTTCTTGAGAGTTGTGAAATATCTCCTTAAATGTACGCCACTGTTCATCAACCGTCCTACACTTTAATCTATTTTCCCAGTCCACTTTAGCCAACTCTGCCTTCATACCTTTGTAGTCTCCTTTATTTAAGCTTAGTACACTGGTTTGAGATCCAACTTTCTCACCCTCCAACTGAATTTGAAATTTAATCATGCTGTGATCACTCATTCCAAGGGGATCCTTTACTAGGAGATGGTTTATTCATCCTGTCTCATTACACTGGACCAGATCTAAGATAGCCTGCCCCCTGGTTGGTTCCGTTACATACTGCTCTAGGAACCCATCCCTTATGCACTCTATGAACTCTTCCTCAAGGCTACCCAGACCAATTTGATTTGTCCAATCAATATGGAGGTTAAAATCACCCATGATTATTGTTGTTCCCTTTTTATAAGCACCCACTATTTCCTGGTTAATACTCTGACCAACAGAGTTGCTACTGTTAGGGGGCCTATAATCTACGCCCAGCAGTGACTTTTTCCCCTTATTATTCCTTACCTCCACCCAAACTGTTTCAACATCCTGATCATTTGAGCCTATATCATTTCTCACTATTGCAGTGATTCCATCCTTTATCAACAGAGCTACCCCACCTCCTTTTCCTTTCTGTCTGTCCTTCCGGATTGTCAAATACCCTTGAATATTTAGATCCCAGTCCTGGTCACCTTGCAACCACGTCTCTCTAATGGCTATCAGATCATATCCATTTGTATCTATTTGTGCCATCAACTCATCTATTTTGTTACGAATGCTACGTGCATTTACAGAAAAAGCCTTTAAATTTGTTTTTTTACCCTTTTTTCCTGCTTGTTTCCTCTCTCATTCAAACTCACTTTCTTTATTTTTGCTTTCTAATTCCAGCTTTACTCCCCTCCCTACTGAATCTATTATAAAGTGCAAATAGGTTCCTATGATGTAACAGCTGTAAACTCCTACACGGCAAGTGAGCCCCAGGTGGGCAGAGGAAACATTTCAAGGACACCTTCAAAGCCTCCATGATAAAATGCAACATCCCCATCGACACCTGGAAGTCCCTGGCCAAAGACCACCCTAAGTGAAGGAAGAGCATCCGGGAGGGCGCTGAGCACCTCGAGTCTCGTCGCCAAGAGCATGCAGAAAGCAAGCGCAGGCAGCGGAAGGAGCGTGCGGCAAACCAGACTCCCCACCCACCCTTTCCTTCAAGACTGTCTGTCCCACCTGTGACAGAGACTGTAATTCCCATATTGGACTGTCACCTAAGAACTCACTTTTAGAGTGGAAACAAGTCTTCTTCGATTTCTAGGGACTGCCTATGATGATGAGGACCCCATTTGCCATTTTAATACAGTACTGGGCGGAGCATACTGCCTACTTGATTATCTGTGCCGAAATAATGGAAGTGAAGTAATGCAAAAGGCCCGTGCGGAGCATAAACACCGGTATAACCCACATGGGATGAATGGCTTGTTTCTGTGCTGTAAAATGCTTCCCTAGTCTTCACCAGATTTTACATTACATTTCTGCAAGGTTAAGCATCTTAGTTTTGAGGGCTAATTTGGTATTTTTTAAAAAGTCAAAAAAGCATAACTGCAATTTCAAAAGAATTTATATTGTACAGAGCCTTGGTCAAACCCCACCTGGAGTACTGCTTTCAGTTTTGGACACTGAATGTCAGGAAACATATGTTGGCTTTGGATGGAGTGATACCACAGCTTAAAGGGTTACATTTTAGGACAGATATAATCTTGGATCTTGGTCTGTATTCCCTTGAGTTCAAACGGTTGATGAGTGATTTAATCGAGATCTTTAAAATTATATAAGGATTCAATTGGGGAGATACAGAGAAAGTATTTCCCCTGCTGAGAGAATCCAGAACAAAAATGCATAATTTTTAAATTTGTGCTTGGCCATTTAGGAATGAAATCAGAAAGCACTTTTTCACACAAATGGTGATGGAAATCTCGAACTCTCTCCCCAAAAGGCTGAGGTTGCTGCGTCAATTTAAATGTTTAAGCTTGAGATCAATAGATTTTTGTTGGGTAAGAGTATCAAGGGACATGGAGCAAAGGTAGGTAAATGGAAGTTGAGGTACAGATCAATCCATGACCTAATCGAGTGACAAAACAGGCTTAAGGGGCTGAATTGTCTACTCCTGTTCCTATGAATAACTCCAGCCGGAGAGGCATATTTTGGACTTTCAGCTGCCTTGTTGTCACTATATAGTGACTTATATATTTTGAACATAGCATGATTTAAATTGATTTTCACAGATATTTGACTGGTCTGATTTTTCCTAGAAGTGGGAGCCACTCGGTGTTACTGGGATAAATGGTAAGTTTATCATTTGTCACATATATCAGGTGACATAATAATAGCGGCAATCAGAGGCAACTATAATGAGGATAGATATAAATTTACACAGATGGTTGCTAAGAGACTAATTGTAGTATAACATTTGTACAAAGGTGCTAACAGGCAAGCCAGGAATTACCCTTGGCCTAATACTGGTACTGTATATGGTTCAATATTGCTGATACATGTATTGAATATTCTTAACACAAGGGACCAGGTTCTCTGGTGAAAACAAAGGTTATTGAGGTGAAGCTGGAGCAGCTGTCAAGTTCCTCGCAGAAACACGGACATCTGTTTTAAACATTAGTAGCTCAACGAGTACCTTCATCAGGAAAGACACCGCTTTCAACCTACATTCTGACTGCTGTACATCATTACAGACAGAACGAGCGTGATAACTGCTGAGATAGAATACTGGTTTGTCAGGGCTCAATTGTTTCCTTGAGCCCAGAACAAAGAGTTCTATCGATTCACCAATGAATGGATACACTATTGGACCTAATAAATGGAAGTAAAATTAAACGTTAATTTGAATGTGTATTGTACCTGTAAAGTTCTGATTTTTTCTACAATGATTTGGGCTTGCACTATGTCAATTGCATTTATTTTCTTAATTTTTGTAAATGATAACAACTGCAGTTCTTCAGTCATTCCAGAGCACGGGGATTTTCAGCATTACATTTTGTCGTACTTCAGCAGAAGACTGAAACCTGCTGATGTATTTATGATCATTCACATTGTGTGGTTGCCACTGTAATATTTTAAAAGGTTATATCAAAAATACTTTTTAAAAGAATGATTGAATTTGTTTCCCATAACATGGTGTTCAAATTCAAAGCCATGAGAGCTGTACGTTGTGGGTGCAACTTGCAAGGTAAATCATGGGGACTGAAAATCACCAACAGTTCATTTCATGTTTTGGAAAAAGCCTGACTACAGGAAAGTTTAATTGAATTTCTCATTTGATTTATGACAACAGGTGAATAATGATCACTTACACTTCCTCAAATACAAATTGTTTCTTTATTGAGAGTATATATAGTGCTAAGATGAAGGATGAGAATGCTGAGCCATGTATTTTCTGTACACTAAGTTCAACTGTAGTATAAAGCTCATTCAGTTCATGTGATGCACTGGTTACGAGTCGAGCTAATCTGATTGTCCAAGGTCACAGTCTGGTGAGAGACTCATTAAAATGCAAATATTGGTGTCTGATGACATAAATCAGACCCAGACGGCACTCTAACTTTGTGGTGTGAGGTCGGCATTAGTTCTTGTCCTTTTTAGGCGGCCCCTCGAATCAAGGATGACTTGCTTCCACACTAAAAAGGGATGAGTTCAATGAGTTCACAGCTGTTTCAATGAAGGATCTAATATTCCAGGTCCCGAACTGCATCTTGAAGGGTGGAAGATGCCTGTGTGTGGATTTTTTAGCGTGTGGTGGCCGTTGCACACCAGCCACCACACGGGCTTGACAGAGCGAAGTCTTGGTCCAATGGCAAGGATTAACCAAGATGACTGGTTATCATCTAGCTCTGCTGCATGGACCTAGTGCACACACATATCACAGTGTGGGCTGTCCCGTGCTGCCCCTGGGCCCACGCCTCTTCTGGGCCGTGAACTCACACCTCTCCTGGACCCTGATCACGTCGCTCTGGAATCTCTCGCCGCTCCTTCGCCCCGATCTCGTCGTTCCTGCAGTACCTGCCCACGCTCCAATCACCGACCTGGGTTATCGTGACATCCAATCCAGTCACCCGCTTCGCTGCTCCTTGGGGTGGTAGGCTCCTTTTAAGGCCCCAACCTGCCGCTTATGTTCCCATGCAGGTCAGGGCTGCCATGCTGCCCATGGCCACCGCATGGCGTTCCTTTTTTATTAAAGTTAGTATCGAGACGGAACCAGCGCAGTGCCCTCTACTGGGATCTGAGTAAACACGGCAAACAACTGTGTATCGCTTTAACCAATCAGATTATGAAATTAACAGCACAAGGATTGATAAGGAAGTGTAAGTTAGACTGGATGAATTCAATGTCGAATCGGGTACAAAAAGAGAAATAAAGAGAGGCTATTAGCCTCACCGTTACTTTGACAGCAATTTCTGAGCCATTGTTACACTTCACTCATCCATTAGAAATATTTATTGAACAGTAATCACTCCAATTGAGCACTTTAGTGGAAATGAGTCTGGTATAATCCCTCTCCCTCGCATCAATCTGAGGGTGAACAAGACTGTTCACAAACTAGGTGTCATATTTGACCCCAAACTGAGTTTCTGGCCACATATTCGTGACATAACTAAAACCGCCTTTTTTCACCTTGATAACATTGGCCGCCTCCATCCCTGCTTCAGCTCTTCTGCAGCTGAAACCCTCATTCATGCTATTGTTACCTCTAGACTTGACTACTCCAACTCACTCCTGGCTAGCCTCCCACATTCTACACTACGTAAACTTGAGGTCATCCAAAAGTCAGCAGCCCGTGTCCTAACTCGCACCAAGTCACAATCACCCTTCACCCCTTTGCTTTCTGATCTATATTGGCTCCCAGTTAAACAACGCCTCGATTTCAAAATTATCATCCTTGTTTACAAATCACTCTATGGCCTTGCCCCTACCTTCCTCTGTAATTTTTTCAGCCTCACAACCCCACAAAATGTCAGCGCTCCTCAAATTCTGCCCTCTTGAACATCCCTCATTACAACTGCTCAACCATCGGTGGCTGTGCCTTCAGCTGTTTGGGCCCTAAGCTCTGGAACTCCCTCCGTAAACCTCTCCACCTCTCTGTCTTTCCTCCTTTAAGAACATAAGAACATAAGAAATAGGAGCAGGAGTAGGCCATACAGCCCCTCGAGCCTGCTCCGCCATTCAATAAGATCATGACTGATTTGATCATGGATTCAGCTCCACTTCCCTGCCTGCTCCCCATAACCCTTTACTCCCTTATCACTCAAAAATCTGTCTATCACCGCCTTAAATATATTCAATGACCCAGCCTCCACAGCTCTCTGGAGAATTCCATAGATTTACAACCCTCTGAGAGAAGAAATTTCTCCTCATCCCAGTTTTAAATGGGCGACCCCTTTTTCTAAGACTATGCCCCCTAGTTTTACTTTCCCCTATGAGTGGAAATATCCTTTCTGCATCCATCTTGTCGAGTCCCCTCATTACCATAGAAGTTTCAATAAGATCACCTCTCATTCTTCTGAACTCCAATGTGTATAGGCTCAACCTACTCAACCTACCCTCATAAGTCAACCCCCTCAACTCCGGAATCAACCTAGTGAACCTTCTCTGAACAGCCTCCAATACAAGTATTTCCTTCCTTAAATACAGAGACCAAAACTGTATGCAGTATTCCAGGTGTGGCCTTACCAATACCCTGTACGGTTGTAGCAGGACTTCTCTGCTTTTATACTCTATCCCCTTTGCAATAAAGGCCAACATTCCATTTGACTTTCCGATTACTAGCTGTACCTGCATACTAACCTTTTGTGTTTCATGCACAAGGACCCCCAGGTTCGTCTGTATTGCAGCACTTCACAATTTTTCTCCATTTAAATTATAATTTGCTTTTCTATTATTTCTGCCAAAGTGGATAACTTCACATTTTCCCACATTATACTCCGTCTGCCAAATATCTGCCCACTCACTTAGCCTATCTATATACCTTTGCAGATTTTTGTGCCCTCCTCACAACTTGCTTTCCCACCCATCTTTGTATCATTCATCATCATAGGCAGTTCCTCAAAGCAAGGATGACTTGCTTCCACGCCAAAAAGGGATGAGTTCACAGGTGTTTCAATGAAGGACCTAATATTCCAGATCCCGAACTGCATCGTGTAGGGTGGAAGATGCCTGTGCTTGGACTTTTTTTAACGTGAGGTGGCCGTTGCACACCAACCACCACACAGGCTTGACAGAGCTAGGTCTTGGTCCAGTGGTAAGGATTACCCAAGACTAACTGGAGACCAGCTCTGCTGCACAGACTGAACACGCACACATAGCGCAGTGTGGATGGCCCCTGGGCCCTCGTCTTTTCTGGGCCCCGAACTCACGCCTGTTAGCATTTGTATGTACTGTTGATATATCATTTGATAGTATATATGGAATGCAGAGTTCAAAGACCTGATTTTGTACAAGAGTTGTGAGCGAACACTGTTTTAGAGGAGGCACGAGAATTGGAGTGTGTTTATCAAGCTGAGAGCATACACTGGGTTTGTGAAGTACATGTCTCAGTAACTTTCATACTGGTTTTGGTGTAGTATGAAAGTTTAAATAAAGACCTGGTCCTGCCATTACTACAACTGAGTGTGTGTGTAATCTCACGTTTAAAGCAACAAAACGACAGAGCAAGAAAGCAGTCGAACCTGGTTCACTGTTGCCTTGGTTTCTTGGGAGCAAACCCAGACAGGCTGTTAAATACTCCCATGGACCTGAATAATCGGGGCCACAACAACCCTGCTACAACAGAGGCACCTGGTTACATTATATGCACTTTAGAAGCCTGCTTTTGGGACTGTGGTGAAACCAGCAAGACAACGATCATTGCATATTTAGTGCGCCCAAGGTGGCGTTAGCTTGCTAGGCCACCCAAGGGCGTTGAGTGTGAACCAGATTAGGCCGGGTGTGGGGTGGCTGGTGCTCGTCCCTGAAGGGCACTGGTCAACCAGTCAGATTTTTAACAATCTGGCAGCTTTCGTGGTGGAAGATTTATTGGAATTTAAATTTCACGTTGGGATTTGAACGTGATGTCTGGATTGCCAAGTGCAACACCCTAACCACTGCGCGGTCATACCAAGCCAGCTATAACGCTGCGAGTTGCGGAGCATGCTAAAGAATGGTGGTTTCTGGTGGAGAGGGGACTGATGAGTGTTTGGGACACCAGAGATGAGTTTCAGATGGTCACCTCATCACCAATGTCCGTTTGTAAACAGGGGGGCCAAACACGGCTGGTTATCCGGGCAACTTATTTTCCAACTTGGTCACAATGGTTAACGTTTAAACAAAATACAGGCCAGCAGTATTTGATCACATGCGGAAAACGTCCAGCAAACTTGGCTACATTACACTCGGTCCCTTCATCCAAGTTATTAATATAGATTGTAAATAGTTGAGGACCCAGCACTTGTCCCTGCGACACCCCACTAGTCACTGTTTGCCAACTGGAAAATGACACATTTGTCCCGATTCTGTTTTCTGTTAGTTAGCCAATCCTCTATCTATGCTAATATATTACTCCCAACCCCATGAACTTTTATCTTGTGCAGTAACCTCTTAAGTGGCACCTTATCGAATGCCTTCGAAAATCCAAATACACCACATCCACTGGTTCCCCCTTATCCACCCTGCTCGTAACATCCTCAAAGAACTCCAGCAAATTTGTCAAACATGATTTCTCTTTCATAAAACCATGCTGACTCTGCTTCATTGAATCATGCTTTTCCAAATATCCCATTACGGCTTCCTTAAAAATGGACTCCAGCATTTTCCTAACAACAGATGTTAAGCTAACTGGTCTATAGTTCCCTGCTTTTTGTCTGTCTCCTTTTTTAAATAGGGGCATTACATTTGCGGTTTGCTAATCCGCTGGGACCTCCCAGAATCAAGGGAATACAACCAATGCATCCACTATCTCTGCAGACACTTCTTTTAAGACCCTAGGATGTAAGCCATCAGGTCATAGAAACAAAGAAACATAGAAAATAGATGCAGGAGTAGGCCATTCGGCCCTCCGAGCCTGCACCTCCATTCAATAAGATCATGGCTGATCATTCCCTCAGTACCCCTTTCCTGCTTGCTCTCCATACCCCCTGATCCCCTTAGCCGTAAGGCCCACATCTAACTCCCTCTTGAATATATCCAACGAACTGGCATCAACAACTCTCTGCAGCATGGAATTCCACAGGTTAACAACTCTCTGAGTGAAGAAGTTTCTCCTCATCTCAGTCCTAAATGGTCTACCTCTTATCCTAAGACTGTGTCCCCTGGTTCTGGACTTCCCCAACATCGGGAACATTCTACCCGCATCTAATCCATCCCGTCCCGTCAGAATCTTATATGTTTCTATGAGATCCCCTCTCATTCTTCTAAACTCCAATGTATAAAGGCCCAGTTGATCCAATCTCTCCTCATATGTCAGTCCAGCCATCCCGGGAATCAGTCTGGTGAACCTTCGCTGCACTCCCTCAATAGCAAGAACCTCCTTCCTCAGATTAGGAAACCAAAACTGAACACAATATTCCAGGTGAGGCCTCACCAAGGCCCTGTACACTGCAGTAAGACCTCCCTGCTCCTATACTCAAATCCCCTAGCTATGAAGGCCAACATACCATTTGCCTTCTTCACCGCCTGCTGTACCTGTATGCCAACTTTCAATGACTGATGAACCATGACACCCAGGTCTTGTTGCACCTCCCCTTTTCCTAATCTGCTGCCATTCAGATAATATTCTGCCTTCGCGTTTTTGCCCCCAAAGTGGATAACCTCACATTTATCCACATTATACTGCATCTGCCATGCATTTGCCCACTCACCTAACCTGTCCAAGTCACCCTGCAGCCTCTTAGCGTCCTCCTCACAGCTCACAACGCCATCCAGTTTAGTGTCATCTGCAAACTTGGAGATATTACACTCAATTCCTTCATGTAAATCGTAAAGAGCAGGGATCCCAGCACTGAGCCCTGCGGCACTCCACTAGTCACTGCCTGCCATTCTGAAAAGGACCCATTTATCCCAACTCTCTGCTTCCTGTCTGCCAACCAGTTCTCTATCCACATCAGTATATTACCCCCAATACCATGCGCTTTGATTTTGCACACCAATCTCTTGTGTGGAACCTTGTAAAAAGCCTTTTGAAAGTTCAAATATGCCACATCCACTGGTTCTCCCTTGTCCACTCTACTAGTTACAGCCTCAAAAAATTCCAGAAGATTTGTCAAGCATGATTTCCCTTTCATAAATCCATGCTGACTTGGACCGATCCTGTCACTGCTTTCCAAATGCGCTGCTATTTCATCCTTAATAATTGATTCCAACATTTTCCAACACTACTGATGTCAGGCTAACTGGTCTATAATTACCCGCTTTCTCTCTCCCTCCCTTTTTAAAAAGTGGTGTTACATTAGCTACCCTCCAGTCCATAGGAACTGATCCAGAGTCGATAGACTGTTGGAAAATAATCACCAATGCATCCACTATTTCTAGGGCCACTTCCTTAAGTACTCTGGGATGCAGATTATCAGGCCCCGGGGATTTATCAGCCTTCAATCCCATCAATTTCCCTAACACAATTTCCCGCCTAATAAGGATATCCTTCAGTTCCTCCTTCTCACTAGACCCTCGGTCCCCTAGTACTTTCGGAAGGTTATTTGTGTCTTCCTTCGTGAAGGCAGAACCAAAGTATTTGTTCAGTTGGCCTGCCATTTCTTTGTTACCCATTATAAATTCACCTGAATCTGACTGCAAGGGACCTACGTTTGTCTTCACTAATCTTTTTCTCTTCACATATCTATAGAAGCTTTTGCAGTCAGTTTTTATGTTCCCGGCAAGCTTCTTCTCGTACTCTATTTTCCCCCTCTTAATTAAACCCTTTGTCCTCCTCTACTGAATTCTAAATTTCTCCTAGTCCTCAGGTTTGCTGCTTTTTCTGGACAATTTATATGCCTCTTCCTTGGATTTAACACTATCCTTAATTTCCCTTGTTAGGCACGGTTGAGCCACCTTCCCCGTTTTATTTTTACTCCAGACAGGGATGTACAATTGCTGAAGTTCATCCATGTGATCTTTAAATGTTTGCCATTGCCTATCCACCATCAACCCTTTAAGTGTCATTTGCCAGTCTATTCTAGCCAATTCACGCCTCAAACCATTGAAGTTACCTTTCCTTAAGTTCAGGACCCTAGTTTCTGAATTAACTGTGTCACTCTCCATCTTAATAAAGAATTCTACCATGTTATGGTCACCCGTCCCCAAGGGGCCTCGCACAACAAGATTGCTAATTAGTCCTTTCTCATTACACATCACCCAATCTAGGATGGCCAGCTCCCTAGTTGCTTCCTTGACATATTGGTCTAGAAAACCATCCCTAATACATTCCAGGAAATCCTCCTCCACCACATTGCTACCAGTTTGGACTTGGTGACTTGTCCGCCTTTAGTCCCATTATTTTACCAAGTACTACTTCATTAGTGATAGTGATTGTATTAAGTTCCTCCCTCCCTATAGCCCCTTGATTATCCACTGTTGGGATGTTTTTAGTGTCTTCTACCATGAAGACCGATACAAAATATTTATTCAATGTCTCTGCCATTTCTCTGTTCCCCATTATTAATTCCCCAGTCTCATCCTCTGGGGGACCAACTTTTACTTTAGCCACTCTTTTCCTTTTTATGTGGAAACTCTTACTATCTGTTTTTGTATTTCATGCTAGTTTACTTTCATAATCTATCTTCCCTCTCTAACATTTTTTTAGTCACCCCTTAAGAAGACGCTTCTTAAAACTTACCTCTTTAACCAAGCTTTTGGTCAACTGCCTTAATTTCATCTTCTGTGGCTTGGTGTCAAATGTATCAAATATAACACTGCTGTGAAGCGTCTTGGGATGTTTTACTACATTAAAGGCGCTATATAAATAAAATGTATTTTTTTTTACTCTCTCTGCTCATTTTTGTCCTTATGGTTCCCTTCCAAATTTTCGCCCTTTCCCATGCAGTCCTGGGTAGCAATTCATGATAAGGTACAGCTATATGAGGGTCAATGGCAGCAAATTTACCACTTATGGCAGAATGTTTACATTGCTGTTAACCCTACTTTGGCATTTCCAGTGAATTAAACACAGCTATAATCCATTGATGCACAATAACTACAAAAAATCAAACTGAAGATGAAGGGACCTGCCTTAAATATCAAGCTCGATTTTCCATCTCAAATACTAACATTCTGTTGTTGAAATACAAGTTAAAATTGAAGTTGGATTAAGCATCATATTTTAGCTTAGAGTCTATTGCATAGAAATACAGAGTTATAACAACCTTCATGAGTAATACAACAGCAATGTGGGATTGCAACTGAAAACATATCAGAGAGTACATCTTCTTTAATGTGGAACACTATGCAGACACTACTATTGCATCAATGCAAAATACTGTAGTTGGTTCGTCAGCAACAGAATTCAGGATTTTTTCTAAAACATGGTGGGTAACAAGAATACACGTTAGTAGTTATCCTCTGCAGTGAGAATTATTCCCAAAGAAAAACTAAACCCCAACATTGAGATAATTTTCAAAACCACCCATATTCAACATACAATGTTGTATGTATTAATAAATACAAGATAATTACTAATAAATCCAATAGGGAAATAAGGAGAAATGTCTTTACTCAGGGTGGTTAGAATGTGGAACTCGCTACCACAGGAAGTGGTTGAGGCAAATAGCTTGGATACTTTCAAAAGGAAACTAGCTGAGTACATGAGAGAAAAGGGAATAAAAAGTTATGCTGAAAGGCTGAGATGAGGAAGATGAAATGGGACTTGTGTGGAATATAAACCCACACTATAAAAGCAAAATACTGCAGATGCTGGAAATCTGAAATAAAAACAGAAAATGCTGGAAATACTCAGCAGGTTAGGCAGCATCTGTGAAGACTAGTTGGGCTGAATGACCTGTTTCTGTGCTGTATATTCCATGTAATGCTACATAATTGATTGCATTTAATACATAATGTAACCACTATGACTCATCGGGATGTGATACTTGTTTTCTGTATAGTTTTGACAAATTATATCAAATATATACAAAGTAATGAAAACAATGCAAAAATATTAGTGTAATTGTTTACCTACAAATATTGTTTATGATGTGTCACTGGTGTTTTTCTGTTTCTGTCTAAATACATCTCCCTCTCTCTCCACAGGCGTTCAGTTGGTTGTGTTTGTGCACCTCAAGTGTTACCAATGAAGGAACAGCTTGTGAAGGAAGCAAATGCATCCACTCCCACAGTGAGAAACTGTGAACCAGGGTGCATAGATAGCAGAGTGCCACTGACTGATGCCTCAGCCTTAAAGAAACTAGCACCTTCTGTCGTCTTACAGGCAGGCACATTGGATTCTGTTCTTGGTTCAGTGAATGTGTGGCTTTGAATCGTCACCACATGTGTGTCATTGACTAAAGAGTTTTTTTGCCAAGTGTATTATAAAGCATCCGATATTATGGTTTGAAGCGACTCCAGGTAGATAGCTACATAATCCAAACATTTTAAATGTTTAATCATCCCACATGCAATACCACGCCATGAATAATGTCAGATATATCAAGACACAGCAGACTGTAGGACAGCTCCATGTTGGTTACACTGCTAAATGCAGAGGGCATGTAGACGTGCAGAATATAATCCCAATAGATTATGCAAAGTATGGACTCTGCAATCCTGAGTATGTG
This sequence comes from Pristiophorus japonicus, assembly GCF_044704955.1. Lineage (NCBI taxonomy): Eukaryota > Metazoa > Chordata > Chondrichthyes > Pristiophoridae > Pristiophorus > Pristiophorus japonicus. The sequence goes on from NC_091989.1 coordinate 153,470,571, forward strand.
AAAGGTAATGTAAGCTTTTTTCATTAAAGTTTGTACTTCCCGAATGCCTACATTCACTTCCTGCTGACATCTCAGAAGCTGGCAGCAAGGAAGTCCTGTGGCAATGCACCTGTGGACGTGGCTTTCATTACCTTTGGAATGGGAAACATACACCAACATCTGCTTTTTCTGTTTGATATGTCATATCTTTGGATGCTAGTAATTACTCTTGTTGGATAGGGGGCTGTGCCTTATGTCCTGTGCTGGTGCTTGTGGTAGCTTTTCAAAACACATCAATTGCAGTTCCAGCTCTTAGAATTTCTAATGGTCCAGGCTGAAATGAATGATATATGTTTGAAAGACATCTTGCTGTTGTTCTGGGTGTAGAATCACAGTTTTTTTGTTTGTAGTGGCTGGGTAACCTTCAATACGTTTAAATGGGTACTGGCTGTTTTTGAAAATGATAATCCGTTTGGCCATTTCAATCTGGCTAGAGGATGTGGGGGAAGAGAGAAAGAGCAGCTACTAATGGGGGAACCACAAGGAGCTGTAGATACAGGGAAACCACAGGGAAAGAGGCGATCTCGGAGACACCCTTATCAACCCAACAGGGTATATAGGCCCAGAGTGACATTCCTGCGGTTCTTAGAAGATCAGTGCATTAAGAGGCTGCATTTATCTAAGGAGGTGTCACAGATCTATGTCACTTCCTGCAATTAGACCACAGCTCACACTGCACCTTTGCCTTCAGCTCAGTCCAGGCTGCAACAGCAACATCAGTCAATCTGCACTTTATGTCTGCATAAAGCATGTGACCGATGTCATGCTGAAGCAAACTAATTCACCAATTCCTCATAGACAACTGGAAGCAGCAGGATAAGGCTTTGAGGTCTCATTGCCGGCTTCCCCCAAGTCCATGGTATCATTTACCACGCGGACGTCTGCTGCAAACAAGTCAGCTGTTTCCTTGAACCATACGGGTTCCCTTAATGCACAGCTGGTGTGTGATCACCAGCAGTGATCATGCAGGTCTGTGCCCATTTTCCTGGAAGCTCCCATGACACTTTAATATGGTGCCAGTCCTCCATCCCCCTACTCTTTGACTGCACAGGCTATGAGAGGTTGACTGTTTGGGAACAATGGCTATCTCACAGAACACTTAATTACCAGCAGGGAAGGCGCACTCAAAAGGACCCTGCGCCAAATATAGTTAGTCTGATTTACCTGCCGTACTTGCTGGGAATGTATAACTAACCCTATAGCAATTTTGTTATAAATAGTAAGGGAAATATACATTTATGATGAATATTGTATTTATTAAAGTGTTCTGTGTTAAACAATGTGTTTTGTTATTTATTTGCATTTATGTATGCTCAGAGATACATCCGTAATAAGTATTGTCAACATTGAAAATCTCAGCCACTTATTCCCTCCAAAGGCTAGTGGTTGTTACTTGTCTAGTAATCCAGATGCCTGGATTAATAATCCAGAGAACGTGAGTTCAAATCCCACCACAGCCTATTGAGAATTCGAATTCAAGTTTACAAAAAAATGTAAAGAAAAACTGGTATTAGTAAATAGAAAAGTGATCATGAAACTATTGAATTGTTGTAGAAACCCAACCGGTTCATTCATGCCATTTATGGAAGGAAATTTCTGTCCTTATCTGATCTGGCCTGTATGACTCCAGTCCCACACCAACATGGTTGACTCTTAAATAGGTGAGAAAGCCACTCAGAAAGTTGCATTTATATAAGTACCTTTCACATCCTCGTGATGCCCCAAAATGTTTCTAGGCCAATGAATTACTTTTGAAGTGTAGTCACTGTGGCTTTGAAGGCAAGTGACAGCCAATTTGTGCAGAGTAAGGTCCCACAAACGGCAAGCAGAGAGTGTGCTGTGAGATCTTTTACTCACCTCAAAAGGCTGAGACCTCAGATGAATGTCTTATCCAAAAGATGGCAGCTCCAATGATGCAGCACTCCTGCAGCACTGCACTGTAACGTCAGCCGAGATGGTATGGTGGATTTCTGGAGTGGAGCTGGAACCCAGAATCTTCTAACTCTGTGGCAAAAATGCTGCCACTAAGCCAAGATGACAACAGGTGAAAGGGGTTGGGAGAGAACCATTTACAAGAAAATGGTGGAAAGGAATTGGATGAGGAGGAACGGTTAAATAAAAATAAAATAAAATATATGCTCAAATCGGTTTCCACTAATGTAGCATGTAGTATTGAGATTTCCATAAATGAGCTACGAAAACAACTTTTATATAAAACCTTTTATTTTACCATTAAATGTATCAACTTAATCGGGACTGAAAAGTCGAATAAATTGTGACACAAAATGCTGGAATGTATTAGCATCTGCAGAGGTTAAAGTTTGGTGTGTTGATCCTCCCTCAGAAAGGAAAGAACCTTACTCATATCAGGAAATATTTTCTTGCATTACAATAACAAGAATGCCATCTAGTGGTGCCAACATATACCGTTGATATAATTTTACTGCAGCTTTCTGTGAGGATCCCTGCAATTAGAGACCCCTTACCTGACAATCAATGACGCCAGCTACCTGAAGAAAACCAGTGCTATCATTTAGGTGTTCACATTAGTATATAGCAAGTAAAATAACAAAGGCAGAAGAAATACACTTTACAGAATTCTCAAGTCAATGTGCCAGTGACAGGTTATGCAAGATTCCTCAGACCTCAGTTTGAAAAACTATGTTTATGGCACATTCTCTGATTTTGATTATCCTACCCTTCGATTCAGAGTATGACACAGCACAGGAGGCCATTTGGTGCATTGTGCCTGTGTTGGCTGACAGACACACTTACAGTTACATGTTCTATTTTCACCAGCAGGAAAAAAGTTTAAATGCTCCAACTCTTGCTTCTTTCCATGGTAATAGTGCAGGAAAAAAGTTGTAATACCCATGGTGGACCCGATAGTGCTCTCTGTAGCTTCTTTTGCCAGCTACTGGTGAGGAAATGAGCATCTCGGACATTGTGCCATAATTTCTCCAGACAGGTTGTACTGGGTCTGTAGCTGCAACAAGTGTATTCAGGACAACCATAGTTATGAGGGAAGAGAAGGTGCTCCATGGCTGGTGCCTCACTCTCTTATTGCATCATGGGTGCCCCATTTTCATTGATGTTGGAAGCAGTCCTTGTACTTTGGGCCCGATCAGATTGAGGGAGGCTGCCAAAATACATTCTTTTTCTTGCAATCTCCCACAGTAGACAGATGACTCCACAAGGCTGATGACCAGGCCAGCTACAATTCTGCTCTGCCATTTTTCCAGCACAAGGCCCTGCCAGGGGATACGCATGGATCCAGGGCAGCAAACAGGGCATGGCAATGATCCAGCCCACCAAATTTAGGTGCTCCGAGAACTAGACAGGTGGAATGTACTTGAAAGAGTAATATGACGACATTTGTCTTCAGCAATTTGTTCTTTCTGTATCTAGCAAAAATCACCATGACCTTTGCTTTCCATTTGAAGCAGGCTATAGACTATCCATTTTCCAAACACTGCCCGAGACCAAGTAGACTCACATGAAATATTCAAATTTTTCTTAATTTGTCATTTCTCACAGGGAGCCTATTTATTATTTACTGTTACGGTAGGAGGGAGGTTGACCAGGTAATTGATCGCAAGTACTGCTTTTATTAGCTACATGTGTGACAAAGAAAACACTACTTCCTGCAATCCAAAGATTTATCAGGACGGTCAACTGCTCCCAGTTTCTTTAAAAAAGCTTAATGCAAAACATGCAAGCCCAAACTGTCTTTGAACAGTAATTACTGTGGTACTTCGCCCATTATCTGTACACTTGCCTTTTCATAATCAATTTTAAAGTTTAAAACTGCACATTAGCAGGAGCTTGGGGTAGGTTCTGTAGAACTGACCCCCCTGCTGCACCCACACTGCTCCTGTCTCACACCCGAAAGAATAAAGGGCACGAATATTCATATTCACAGGAACACCCTTTACCTCTACTCCCATGGTCTTGATCACTAACAAGGACATCATCAATCATTTCCTTGTATTATTCATCACCCAGCCCATTCTAACTCCACTTCCCTCGTGTCTTCCTCAAAAGAACTCTTTTCCAAGTCACCAACACCTGCCTAGCCTATGGCTCGCTATGCTTCTATAGCTGTTAATTTGATTAACCACTCCTTCACATCCACCTTTGATGCCCTTGTCCCCAGCAAAACCTTTACTTTCTCCCATCCTGGTCATTTCCCCCTCCCCCCACATCTTCACTCAAACGCAAAGGGCCCAAACTTGACATATCTGGTTTAATCATCCATCATCAGAGCAGATTGGATCACATCAAGCGCCACCAGGCCCCACTCTCCTCTGCCAAAAGATGGTAGAAGAGGTAATAATAAAAGTAGAAGATGGAATTCAATGTCAGTAATCGAGAGAGACATTCTAGGTTTTTTTTTAAATTAAGGGGAAAGGGTGGATGAGAGGATTGGGCTTCAGATTCACGAGGCCGTAAAAACAGCACCTCAATGCATAAGGCCATAAAATGTTGAGAAAATACTGACTTTTATGGTTAAGAGGTATAGATTATAAAAGTTGAGGGCAACGATGGAGTATTTGGAGTAGTGTGTGCAATTTTGGACTCCGTACTATAGGATGCTGCCTGGCAGGAGAAACTAAGATTTGGAAAAAGCCAGGTGGCTTTCATTAGAACAGAAATTATGGGGTGCCCCGAGAGGGTTTTAAAATTCCGAAGATATGGCAGATAGAAAAGAGACTGATTCCAGTAGTTGAGGGTCCAGATCAGGGAACATCAATGGCTTAGATGAAGAAACAGAGAGCTGTATTTCCAAGTTTGCTGATGACATCATCATCATAGGCAGTCCCTTGAAATTGAGGAAGACTTGCTCCCATTCTAAAAGTGAGTTCTCAGGTGACTGAACAGTCCAATATGGGAATTATAGTCTTATCACAGATGGGACAGAGTCGTTGGAGGAAAGGGTGGGTGGGGAATCTGGTTTGCCGCACGCTCCTTCCGCTGCCTGCGCTGGTTTTCCGCATGCTCTCGACGACGTGACTCGAGGTGCTCAACGCCCTCCCGGATGCTTTGTCCATTTAGGGCGATCGTTGGCCAGGGGCTCCCAGGTGTCGGTGGGGATATTGCACTTTATCAAGGAGGCTTTGAGGGTGTCATTGAAACGTTTCCTCTGCCCACCTCAGGCTCGCTTGCCGTGTCGGAGTTCAGAGTAGAGCGCTTGCTTTGGGAGTTTTGTCAGGCATGGCCCGCCCAACGGAGCTGGTCGAGTGTGGTCAGTGCTTCGATGCTGGCCTGATAGAGAACACTAACGTTGGTGCGTCTGTCCTCACGGGATTTGCAGGATCTTGTGGAGACATCGTTGGTGGTATTTCTCCAGTGATTTGAGGTGTCAACTGTATGTGGTCCACGCCTCAGCCATACAGGAGGACGGGTTATCACTACAGCCCTGTAAGGCCACAAGCTTGGTGCCAGATTTGAGGGCCTGATCTTCAAACACTCTTCCTCAGGCAGCTGAAGGTTGCGCTGACGCACTGGAGGCAGTGTTGAACCTAGTCATCAAAGTCTGCCCTTGCTGATAATAGGCTCCCGAGTATGGAAAGTGGTCCATGTTGTCCAGGGCTATGCCATGGAATTTGATGACGGAGAGGGGGGGGGGAGAAACGCAGTGCTGTGTGGTGGGGTCATGTTGGTGGAGGACCTTTGTCTTACAGATGTTTAGTGCAAGGCCTATGCTTTAAGTTTTAATACTAAGTTATGTGGCATAGTTGGTTTAGATGGGAGTAGAAAGTTGCAAAGGAACATTGAGTGGGCAAAACAGTCACCGATGGAGTGTAACTGGGGGGGGAGGGGGCGGGTGCAATATCATCCACTTTGTACCGAAGATAGATCAAGTTAGTTTCTAAACAGTGAGAAGCTGGCAACTGTGAAACAGCAGAGAAATTTAGGGGCCCATGTACAGAAATCACTAAAAGCTAACGAACAGCTACAAAAAGACAATTTAAATGACTAATGGAATGTTAGCCTTTATCTCAAGGGGGCTGGAACACAAGAGTGGAAATGATTCTACAGTTACATAAATCTCTGGTTAGACCATATCTGGAGTACTGTGATCAGTTCTGGGCACCACATCGCAGGAAAGATATATTGGACTTGGAGGTACAGCACAGATCCACAATACAGGCTGGTTGCATAGACTAGGCTTGTATTCCTTGGAATATATTAGACTAAGGGGCGATCTAATTCAGGTGTTTATGATTAAAGGCTTTGATAGGGAGAAACTATTCCCTCTGCTGGGAGAGTCTAGAACAAGGAGTCATAACCTTAAAATTAAGAGCTCAGCTATTCAGGGGTGATGTCAGGAAGCACTTCTTCACACACAGTATAATGGAATTCTGGAACACATTCCCCAAAAAAGCTGTTGGAGCTAGGTCAATTGAAAATGTCAAAAATAAGATTGATAGATTTTTGTTCGGCAAGTGTATTAAGGAATATGGAACCAAGACTGGTAAATGGAGATCAGCCATGATCTAATTTGAACGGCGGAACAGGTTCGAGGAGCTGAACGGCTGACTACTATTCTTATGACAAATATAAGATTAAATGAGACATTTAGGACAGAGATCAGGAAAAATATGCTTTAAAAAAAACACTGCAGAATAAACTGCTAGTTAAGCGATCGAAGCAGACATCAAACTTAATGAATAGGTTAGAAAAATAGCTGAAGGGGATAAAGAAAAATGAGAACAGGACATTAGGACTACTGCTTATATCGAATCGAAGCACAAAACTGGTTGGGCAAAATGATCTATTTCTGTGTTGCAACTTCCAGATACTAACTGATCTGAATCTGTAGTTATTTACTTTTTGGTTATAGAGCTTTAGATCAGATGGTTGATAAAAGTGGAACTCACTACAAGGAGTAGTTGAGGTAACTAGTACAGTGGCATTTAAGGGGGAAGCTAGATAAATACAAGGGAAAAGGAAGAGGGATATGTTGATGGGGTTAGATGAAGAGGGGTAGGAAGCCCATGTGGAGCATAAACAACAGCATGGACCTGTGGGATGAATGATCTGTGATGTAAATACTAGGCAAGACTAAGGTTCAAAACAGGATCAGCATTGGAGCAATCAAACCTCACGGATGGCATGGATTAGGATTTTAACAGCAATGGGGGAAAAGAGAGGGAGGATATAAAATGGGCAATCCCCTGGAGATGAGGTTTAAACATTCTTTTTTAGTATTAGCCTTTCACCTCAGAGGCCTGGATTCAAAACCAGCCTAGATTAAAAAGTGTTTCCTGGCTGTAAGCATCCTATGTAAAATGGATTTCAGCAGTCTTAAACCAGCTCTTAGTGGGTCTGCGCCTACAATACAAAATCATCCCTAATTAGCAAACTCATTCAGTGGCCACAGCATGATTGGAGATATGGAAAAAGGTCACTGGTGCATTTGGAGAGGTTGTTCTTAGTTTGGGGAATAGAGGAAGCTTTACCCCTACATCTGGTCTGACAAGTGTTTGAAATGAAACAAGTTCACGAACAATTTCCATTTATATAATGCCTGTAACTTAGAAAAATGTCCCATGGCACTTGAGATGTAATCAGACAAACAGACACCAAGCAATCAGGATGAGCCACCAAAAAGGTATGTTTTGATGCGAGGTGGGAGCCAGAAATTCCAGAGCATAAATGACTTAAAGCACAGCCACCAATTGGCCAGGGGGTGGGAAAAATGAAGGGAGTAGGTGATGTATAAGGGGCCAGTCGGAGTAACAAGAGTTCTGGAGTGGGGGTTTAAAGGCCTGGGGAAAGTTAGAGGTAGGGATGGACAAGGCCATTAAAGAATTTAAAAGTAGGCAGTTATATAAACCTTCATTTCCAAAAAAGCATTTAATTGTGGCAATGTAGTTGCCGCTGTAAGTTAATGTCGGAAACGCGGTAGCCAAATTGCGCACCGCAGTGTGGTAATGACCAGGTATCTTTTTGAAATGGCAGGACACTGGGGAGAACTGTCCTGCTCTTCAAAATAGTACCATGGTATCTTTTACACCCATCCAAGAGGTCAGGTACGGTGGCATAGTGGTATTGTTACTAGACGAGTAATCCAGAGGCCTGGACTAATAATCCAGAGACAAGTTCAAATCCTACCATGGTAACTAGGGAATTTAAATTCAGTTAATTAAATAAATTTGGAATAAAAAGCTAGAATCAGTAATGGTGACCATGAAACTACCAGATTGTCAGAAAAACCAAACTGGTTCACTCATGTCCTTTGGAAAGCAAATCTGGCATCCTTACCTACATCTGGCTTCAGACCCACAGCAATGTGGTTGACATTTAACTGCCCTCTGAAATGGCCCAACAAGCCACTCAGTTGTACCAAACCGCTACAGCGAAGTCAGCACAGAGAGAGAGTACCTTCACCACACGGACTGCAGCAGTTGACCACCTTCTGAAGGGCAATTCGGGATGGGCAATAAATGCCGGCCGCCGGCCTTGCCAGAGAACTATTTTTTTTTTAAACCTGCTTAATGTCTCATCCAAGACGGCAGTGCAGCCTAGATTTTGTGCTCAGATTCTCAGAGTGGGACCCAGAGGCAGGCCTGACACTAACAATTTAACACCTTACCGGCCAAAGAATCTTTGTGGTACTTTGCATTAATGATTTCCCCACCCCAAGAATATGTCTGGTACTAAGTAATCATTTTGAATATTAGGTCAAGCTTAGATTTTGAAACAATTTTACATTAAAATGAGGCTTGGCATAACTTTTGAGATGAAGCAATCAACAACTAGACATCAATGTAAATCAAAAACTCCTCGAAAAAGAGGAACATGGGTAAACTAGCGAATAAAATGTGGTTTTGCAATGAATTCAACGATTCTTTTCCTTTTTAAAAAGATGAGCTATTTATTGAATAGTTCCAGATATTTTATATTTTACTTCTTCTTCTCAACATCTTGCTCTGCTGCTTCCTTCGCTCTCTTAGCACGGATTCCAAACAAACGGGCATTTGAACGGGCCATACGGAGACTTGCAAAGGCCTTGAAATTCTTCTCATCCTCAGAGATTATCCGGGCCTTCTCTCTTTTGTATATCTAGAAGGAAACCAGTGTCCATAAATAGTTTGTACACACAAGCTTACAAGAAACTTACAATAATGACATCAGAACCAAATGGACATAAGGAACTTAAGAGTTCTCATATTCAAGTGCAACAGAGCCATAATGAGCCAACTGAGTGCATCCAAATTATCACATTTCCAAAGAATCCAAGATGAGAATATCAATTAGACAGAATACGGGTCTTCTCCTTCAGTTCCCAATTAATGCCTGCTGCAAATTCCTTATATATAGCAGTCGGTTATGTCCTTAAAATGTCCCAATGCACTTTACAGCCAATATACTGGTGAAGTATAATCACTGCTGAAATGTAGGGAAATGGTAATCAATTAAACATAGCAAGTTCCCACAAACAGCAATAAGATAAATGCCCAGATGTTTGATATAAAAACAGAAAATGCTGGAAATACTCAGCAGGTCAAGCAGCATCTGCGGAGAGAGAAACGTTCCAGGTCGCTGACCTTTTCAGCCTGACCCACTGAGTATTTCCAGCATGTTCTATTTTTATTTCACATTTCCGGCACCGGCAGTATTTCGCTTTTGTACAGATGTTCTTTTGGTGTTAAATGTTGGCTAGAACATCAAGGGGATCTCCCCTGCTCTTCTTTGAGATGGGAATCTTTTACATCGATCCGAGAGAGCACACTCATCAGAAAGACACTGCTTGCAACTCCAACTGTCAGCCTAGATTAGATGCTCAAGTCTCGAGTGGGGCTTAAACCCACCATCTCCGATTCATGGCTGACAATGATTTCAAACTTAATCATTAAGAAAGCAAATATTTACAAAGTTACTCACATTCTTGATTGGCATGACTGGTCCAGTTAGCTGAGTTGCCACCTTAATTTCTTCAGCCTGTAGAAAAGAAAATCAGCATGAACAATATAGCATGAAGCAAAGCCAAAGAATTTAAATTAAATTACACTCCCACAGTCATCAGATGGAAAAGGGTTCAACAAAAGTCATCAATGACGTACAGAGATTCCGGAGAAAATGTCATCATTTGACTGTGGTGAAAGGCAAAGCCAGGGATTTCATTTACAAATAAAACACTTCTTTACATATATTTGCCAGTGATTCATAATTTACTATCATCTGTGATCTTCATTTCAGAGCTAAAGATTTGTTTAAAAAAAGTCAGAGACATATGCTTGGTACCCCCCCACCCCCATTTCCTCCATCCCCTCCTCTAAACGCCTCTTGGAACCAGTCCCAATCTAACTTTTCTCCAAGAAATCAATCCCAGCACGGTTAAGCCATAGCCCCCTCTCTGCCAAGATCCTTAAATGCAAAGTCAAACTACCCAGTCAGCTTTCCCACCTGACCTCTCTCTACACCTCCCTAATTGACTGCTCTGGTCAAGTAACAAATTAGCTTCCACTATTGGAAAATTCTATTCTCCTCCACAAATGTACCCCATGAAAACACATCCACCTCCTGGTTCTACTACCTGTCCCAGCCCAGCAGGATGTCGCAACCTGTTTTGCCATCCATGCTCGCAGTGCTCCAGGAGTGCACTCTGCCTCCTCATCATCCAAGTGCTACCTGTCAACATCATCTACAAGCACAGGGTCAACTTCCACACATGCACACCCAACCTTCTGCTACAACCAGGAACTCCACAACTGCTTAAATGCTGCATTAATATTCTATTTGTAAAGCATCTGCAATGCATCTCAAAAGAAATGTAATTAGCAAGTTATTTAGAAATTTAAGCTTTTACTCAGCACTGCTTTTTGCAAAGCCATGCTATTTCAGACTTAAAATGCCAAATAAAAATATCTTCTAAACTAATAGTAGCGCTTTTAAAATAGTACCTCATTAACAGGTGTACAAACAAGATCCCCTGGTGCAGCAAGTTTTATCCAGTAACACCCACACAGTAGAAAGGGTCAACATTGCTTCTCAATCTGTGCTGTGTTGATCACAACCAAGAGATCAATATGGCCCCTCTTAGAAGTATGCAAAGGACTAGACTTAGCAATGGTGACCCTAGACAGTTAAACTGCCTGCTAACAGTATCCAAGCTTACATCTAGTCATCAGAGCAAGTACTTGAGGGCACCCATAGAACTCCGCATCTGAAGTGAAACAATTGGCATGGATTTTTTTTTAATTGGACACTTCCTCTAATACACGTGAAATTTATTAGGATTATTGTACCGCTTGCCTGGATACATATTTATCCAATTGTCTTAGTCTAGACTTGTATTCCAGAATTTAAAAAAAAAATACCATTTAAGAGCCAGTGGTCCTGAATTATTCCCAGTATTTCAGTTAGTATTTTATTTCAGAACGTTATGTCCCATCAAACATTTTATTTAGATACTTACAGAGGAATCTCCCTTCTTGGGTACCGAAGCCTTCCTTGGGAAGATGATTAGCTTAGAGCGATATTCCTTCAGACGTTGAACATTACACTGAATAGATTCAGTCGACTTGTTGCGGCGCCTGTGATCAACAGCAATGCCAATAGTACGCGCCACCCTCCTGTTAATGCCTGCTGCCTATTGTGGACACCAAAAGAAAATGGATTTATTTTAATGAGAGGGAGAAAAAAAGCAGATGCAGAAACAAAGTATAGCAAAGAAAGGCCATTAACAGCTGGAAACAGTAAGCACCAATTCCATCATATGATTGAAGTAAACAATTAGAACTCCGTTGACAGTCAATTTTTTTTTTAAAAAGAGTATTTCCAAACTCGAGCACGTGCACTCATCAGCAATCACAACAAAAATTAATATTTTATATCACAGATTTAGGGCCTTTCTAATGCGTAATCTAAATGCAACAAATTTCCTTTATAGGTACTTAAGTCAACCTACACTTCTGTTTTGGAAACTTTGGCTAGCATCTTTTATACTGCATGCATATGTAATCATTTTTGATGGGGCAAATGTTCCAAACATTTAGACCAATTACTTAACATTTCAAATAAGAGTAAATTTCAAATTCCTCCCCTTGAACCACCTTCAAGCCTGACTTCCCGTGCCTTTCCCAGTCAAAATAGTCCTAACCAAAATCACAAAATGAAGCCATTGCTTTCAGTCCCCGCCACAAATTCTTGTTCCCTAGCTGCCGACTCCATCCCGCTCCCTGGCAACTGTCTGAGGCTGAACCAGACTGTTTGCAACCTTGGTGTCATATTTGACCCCGCAATGAGCTTCCGACCACACAGCAGCACCATTACTAAGACCGTCTATTTCCACCTCCGTCACATGGCTGGCTTTCCACTTTCTAAACCACTGTAAACTTGTCACCCATCACCCGGTGCTCGCTGACCTACATTGGCTTCCGGTTAAGCAATGCCTCGATTAAAAAATTCTCATCCTTATTTTCAAATCCCTCCATGGCATCGCCCCTCCCTATCTTTGTAACCTCCCCCAGCTCTACCTTCATATCTGGACTCCTCCAATTCTGCCTCGAGCATTCCCAGTTTTAAATCATTCCACTGTTGACGGCCATGCCTTCAGCTGCCGTGGCTCTAAGTTCTGGAATTCCGTTCCTAAACCTCTCCACCTCTTTTTCCTCCTTTAGCATGTTCCTAAAAATCCACCCCTTACCTGCCCCAATATCTTCTTATATGGATCAGTGTCCTATATTGTTTGATAATCCTCCTGTTAAGCACCATGGGATGTTTAACTACATTAAAGGCACTACATAAATACAAGTTGTTGTTAGATATCTTTCTTTGTCCCCTCTGCACCATTTGACACAATTGATTAGACTACCCTCCAACACCTCTACTCCATGAGGCCATCTTTGTTGGTTCCACTCTTGCCTATCTGATATAATTATAGCCAGAGCATCTGTAGCAATGGCCTCTTCCCACCTCTACACTGTCACCTCCAGAGTCCCCCCAAAAACTAATGGGAAATAACTTTCTGCTTATTCAAGGGTTGCGTTTTATATTCAATACACTGTTTCTACTTTCCATGCCTATACAATAATGTTCATGTAAAAATAGTGATCGTTACCTTTAGCTCCTCCAGGCTGAAACCTCGTCCAGCACGTACTTTAGTGTGATATCTGACAGTGGGACACCGAACAACTGGCCGAAGGGGGCCAGCAACTGGACGTGGAGCAATCCGGCGTGCTTTAACCTGTCGCGCTTTACGCCTGTCAACAAATAACATTAGAAAGTTATCTTACAACTTCACAAATCACAACTAATTAAAAACAGGACACCAGATAATGCAATGGGGACATTTTAATTTCAACATGGACAGTAAATTCAGATATCCAATGGGCAATACTTGGTTACTAGGTAGCAACTGCACATCAATAGTCCAGCTGGAGAAAGCAACAGGTTAGTATGTATTACCTGCAGTTACAGCACTGGTTTTAAACTGGGATCTGCCAGTCCCGAGGGCCAACGAGTTCAGATTTCTGACTGTTTAATTCCAGGCTCGACATAACAACTTGTATTTATATAGCGTCTTTAACGTAGTGAAACATCCCAAAGCACTTCACAGGAGTGTTAGAAGACAAAAGAAATAAATCTAACACCGAGCCACACAAGAAATTACGGCAGATGAGGTAGGTTTTAAGGAGTGTCTTAAAGGAGGAAAGAGAGGTAGAGAGATTTAGGGAGGGAGCTCCAGAATTTAGGGCCCAGGCAGCTGAAGGCACAGCCACCAACTGTTGAACAGTAATCAGGGATACTCAAGAGGGCAGAATTTGAGGAGCGCTGATATCTCAGGGGGCTGTGAGGCTGAAGGAGATTACGGAAATAGGGATGGGCAAGGCTACGGAGGGATTTGTAAACAAGGATGAGGATTTTGAAGTCGAGGCGTTGCTTAGCCAGGAGCCAATGTAGGTCAGCGAACACAGGGGTGATGGGTGAGTGGGACTTGGTGCGAGTTAGGACACGGGCTGCCGAGTTTTGAATGATCTCAAGTTTACGTAGGGTAGAATGTGGGAGGCCAGCCAGGAGTAGTCAAGTCTAGAGGTAACAAAGGCATGGATGAGCTGAGGTAAGGCGGAGACAGGCAATGTTACGAAGATGGAAATAGGCCGTTTTAGTTACGCCGTAGATGTGGCCGGAAGCTCATTTCAGGTTCAAATATATGACACCTAGCTTACGAACAGTCTGGTTCAGCTTCAGAGAGATGCTAGGGTGAGGGATGGAGTCAGTGATTAGGGAACGCAGTTTGTGGCGGGAAACAAAGACAACGGCTTCGGTCTTCCCAACATTTAATTGGAGAAAATTTCTGCTCATCCAGAAATGGACATCGGACAAGTAGTCTGACAATTTAGAGACCATGGAGGGGTCGAGAGAAGTGGTGGTAAGGTAGAGCTGGGTGTCGTCAGCGTACATGTGGAAACTGATGCCGTGTTTTCAGGTGATGTTGCCAAAGGGCAGCATACAGATGAGAAATAGGACGGGGCCAATGATAGATCCTTGAGGGACACCAGAGGCAACGATGCGGGAGTGGGAAGAGAAGCCATTGCAGGAGATTTTCTGGCTACGATTAGATAGATAAGAAAGGAACCAGGCCAGCTGGTCGATAGTGGAGAGGCGCTGGAGATGGATGGAGTGGTCATCCATGTCAATGGCTGCAGACAATTCGAGAAGGACAAGGAGGGGTATTTACCTTTGTCACAGTCACAAAAGATATCATTTGTGACTTTGATGAGAGCCATTTCGGTACTGTGGCAGGGGCGGAAATCAGATTGAAGGGATTCAAACATGGAGCTCCAGGAAAGATGGGCACGGATTTAGGAGGCGACAACACGTTCAAGGACTTGAGGGGAAAGGGAGATTGGAGATGGGGCAGTAGCTTGCAAGCACAGTGAGGTTTTTTTTGGAAGAGAGTGATGATGACAGATTTGAAGGAAAGCTCAAAACCTCATTGCAATTCCCCACAAGACGATTTTGGGGGTGATTGGAAGACAACTCTCCTTACAACCAATTTGGAGCAACACTGAAAGGATGTGAAGATGGTGATGGTGAGAAAACCTTCTCAAAAGTCGTCAAACCAAGTTTAAAATACATTGCAGTAGCTATGTAATTCTGATCAATTGTAATACTACCAGAGGTAGAATGAGATATTTCAGGTGAATTTCTTTCTAAATGGAGATTTTAAAAACAGAAACATTTGGAGCAGTCCACAGTCATCAGCAAAAGGGGTTCAATGGTATTCATCAATGACGTACAGAGATTCCGGAGAAATTGTCATCATCTGACTGTGGAAAGCCAACAACTGATACAGTAGTACTAGTGTCATACATTTCCATTTACCACCCCAATTTCAGTAGGTGTACAAATCAATTTGTAGTTGCTTTACAGTAACCTAACTGATTGCTCCAAAGTCAACCCTGGTAATAGCGCTGAGTTAAGTACTTCACATACCTGCGGATTTTTCTGGCTGGCTGGTTGAACCAAGTGCGGACTCTCTTCTGCCAATCCTTATGGAAATGAGGGTTCAGAATCATTCCATTCCGACTTGGGGCCATGGCTGCTTATTGAAGGGCTGAAGCAACCCTGGAAGAGAAAGTAAAAATCAGTAAAATGCAGCAAGTAATTAAATATTACAACTTGATTTAATTCCACAACTACACATCATTTGATTTTGTAAGCACCCACCCACCCAGTTATTGTCTCACAAATTACCTAACACTATAAAAAAAGGGGGAAGAGGCAGACATAATTCAGATGAATTCTCCAAAGCTTGTACATTTAGAAAAGGCAATTCCTTTCATTACCCCACAAAATAGCAGTAACAGACATTTGACCATAGCATGTTGTGAGAAGCAAACCACCAAACTACAACACTAGTTAGGTCACAGCTTGAATACTGAGTACAGTTCTGGTCACCACATTACAGTAATGTTGCCATGACTGGAAAATTTTAGCTGATATGTTGGGGTTGTTTTCTTTGGATCAGGGAAGGCTGAGGGGAGATGTGAGGTGTATAAAATTGAGGAGCCAAATAGAATGAATAGGCAGGCAGAGGGATCAATAACCAGGGGGGCATAGATTGAAAGTAGGTGGTAGAAGGATCGAGGGGAGGTGAAGAAAAAGTTTTTCACCCAGAGGGTTGTGGGGATCTGGAACTCACTGCCTGAAAGGGTGGTGGAGGCAGAAACCTTCACCACGTTTAAAAAGTAATTGGATAGGCATCTAAAGAGCCGTGACCCACCGGGCTACGGAGCCAGTGCTGGGAGACGGGATTACACCGGCACGGACACGATGAGCCGAATGGCCTACGTCGTAATTTTCTAATGATTCTAACAAATACATGCGCTCAACCTGATATTAATCGGATTCTTCCCTCTTCAAGTGCAGTGCATGCCGTGGGCAACAAACTATAAACAAGACGGAGAAAGCTCACGTACTAACTCAGCGTTTCAACAACCGCTTAGACTGGAACAAGTGTTAATTTACAAAGTCTCTCCACAACCGACAGTCTCTGGTGGCAGCCCGCGACCTGCCGCCCATTCAATGGCAGACCGCGGCTATTACAGCTCGAAGCAGCCGGATTTGCGCCATTCGCTTCAGTGCACCGAAAACACGCCGGCACATAATCTGCGCAATTTGAAGCTTACAAGATCTGCCTCCTCGATCTTAGGCCTCCATACTTCCAGCACGAAAAGCAGAGCACAGCCATTCGGGTTTAGCGGCATTTTTCTTTCGAAATGGTCACGGATATTGAGAGTCTGTTCTTCCCCGTTTTACCGAGTATTAATTCATCAAGACTTTACTCAACTAAACACACGGATGGAGTCAGATTTAATCCGCGCTCTCGCCCACAACGTACCTTCGAGAAGAAAATGGCCGAAGGAAAAGAATGAACTGCACTCAGGATGCCGGGAAATGTACACAAGTACGAAGATGAGCCAATCAGGGCCGCAGAAGCCGGCCTGTGCTTTTTGCCCCTCACAAAAATGGTGCTCTTATTCCTTGTACACGTGGAAAACAATTGTTAACGTTTTTTATACAATTTAAAAAAAATTTAAAATAAGGACAATTGCAAGACTTTCTAAGGTCCACTGAACATTTCTAGTCACGAGCTCAGAGTTGAATCCTATGGGGTGAAACAAAACGTTTGTGCGAATTGTTTCGTGATCCAGAAGGGGCCTAAATTCATTTAAATCTTATCGGTGTCCAAAATAGTAGAATGTGGAGTTGATTGATCTAGCAGAACCGAGTTTTGAATAGTTGCAAAGGATTATAATCTACAGAACAGAACTGTACCCAGTACTCGCAAGTGAAGTCCAACCAAGGTTCCATGTAAATGTAACATTGCTTTTATTCATCTAGAAAGTATTTTGTTTACACTCTTTATGGCCTGATTAACTTGTATTGCTACTTTTACAGACCATAGAAATTTAGAGCTCGGAAAGAGGCCATTTCTGCCCATCGTGTCCTCGCCGGCCTCCGCAAGATCCTACAAATCCCCTGGGAGAACAGACGCACCAACGTTAGCGACCTCATCCGGGCCAACATCCCCAGCATTGAAGCACTGACCACACTTGATTAGCTCCACTGGGCAGGCCACGTAGTTCGCATGCCAGACACAAGACTCCCAAAGCAAGCGCTCTACTCTGAACTCGTCCACAGCAAACGAGCCAAAAGTGGGCAGCGGAAATGTTACAAGGACACCCTCAAAGCCTCCCTGATAAAGTGCAACATCTCCACTGATACCTGGGAGTCCCTGGCCAAAGACCGCCCTAGGTGGAGGAAGTGCATCCGGGAGGGCGTTGAGCTCCTCGTGTCTCGTCGCCGAGAGCATGCAGAAATCAAGCGCAGGCAGCAGAAGGAGTGTGTGGCCCAACCTTTACTTCAACCACTGTCTCTCCCACCTGTGACAGAGACTAGTTCTCATATTGAACTGTACAGCCACCTAAGAACTTATGCTAAGAGTGGAAGCAAGTCTGCCTCGAATCCGAGGGACTGCCTATGATGATCCAGCCTAATTCCACTTTCCAGCTACTGGTCCGTAGCCTTGTAGTTTACAGCACCTCAAGTGCACATCCATCATCATCATCATGGGCAGTTCCTCAGGATCGAGGAAGACTTGCTTCCACTCCAAAAATGAGTTCTTAGGTGACTGAGCAGTCCAATATGAGAACCACAGTCCCTGTCACAGGTGGGACAGACAGTCATTGAGGGAAAGGGTGGGTGGGACTGGTTTACCGCACGCTCTTTCCACTGCCTGCACTTGTTTCCTGCATGCTCTCGGCGACGAGACTCAAGGTGCTCAGCACCCTCCCGGATACCGGTGTCGGTGGAGATGTTGCACTTTATCAAGGAGGCCTCGAGGGTGTCCTTGAAATGTTTCCTCTGCCCACTTTTGGCTCGTTTGCCGTGAAGGAGTTCCGAGTAGAGTCTTGCTTTGGGAGTCTCGTGTCAGGCATGGGAACAATGTGGCCTGCCCAGCGGAGCTGATCGAGTGTGGTCAGTGTTTTAATGCTGGGGATGTTGGCCTGGTCGAGTACGCTAACGTTGGTGTATGGGAACAATGTGTCCTCCCAGGGGAGTTGCAGGATCTTGCGGAGACATCGTTGGTGGTATTTCTCCAGCGACTTGAGGTGTCTACTGTACATGGTCCATGTCATGTATTCAACTATCATTGTAACCCATTTATAAGCTGACCTAAGTTGTACACCGAGAACATTGACCACAAGGGGCAAACTTGTGGGAGACACTCCTAACCTGGACTTTCAGGTATAAAATGGGAAGCTCCACCCACCTTCATCACTTGAGGTCTTGGTAATAAAGGTAACTGGTCACAGAGTGACCTTCTCTCAAGTATGGGCCTCGTGTGCATTTATACTGTATAGTAAGGACATATCAATCGATGTCTCTGAGCCATACAGGTGGGCGAGTATTACTACAGCCCTGTAGACCATGAACTTGGCAAGCACCTTTTAAATCTAGTGAGGGTTTCTACCTCTACTACCCTTTCAGGAAGAGTTCCAGACCACTGCCACCCTCTGGGTGAAAAGATTGCCCCTCAAATCCCTTCCTACAAATTACTTTAAATTTATGCCTCCTGGTTGTTGACCCCTCTGCTAAGGGACATAGGTCCTTCCTATCCACTCTATCTGGGCCCTTCATAATTTTATGGATGCATCTATTTGTACTGCCCTTGTCTCTGATTGGCTCTCCAATTTCGCTGCACTACTGCTGATTGGTCCCCTTTGGAGGATAAGCCACACCCTGAATTTTCTGTGGAGTGTGTACTTGGAACCTCCCAACCCAAGTTCTGATTGACTTCGTAAACTGTAATTCGATCCATTTTGAGTTCAGAAGCCACAGAGCCAAGATCTCCCCAAAAGCCGAAGTCCCTCCCCCAGCCAAAGTCCCTTACCACAGCTCAAGTACAAGACCTCCCCCCATAGATGGGGCATTGTGTACGGATTGTTAACAGGTTTATTGGGTATGAAGTGAATAGTGACAGTATCGTGACCTGAATTGGAAGAACCTTTCTACCCTCCGATCCCCCCCCCCCGTGTCTCTCTTTCCCTCCCCCCGTGGCTCTCTCTTACACCCGCCCCCACCACCACCCGTGTCACTCTCTTAACCACCCCCAAGCTATCTCTCCTCCCTCCTGGCTCTCTCTCTTTCCCCCCCCACCAAGCTCTCTCCCCTTCAGGCTCTCTCTCTCTCCCCCACCCCCCCAGTCATTCTCTCACTCTCCCCCGCCATCCCCGTCTCTCTCTCCCTCCCTTACCCACCCCTCCAGGCTCACTCTCTTCCCCCCTCCCCCAGGCTCACTCGATACCCCCTCCCCCTCCCCCTTCCCCCAGGCTCTCTCTCGCTCTCTCTCTTTCCCCCCTTCCCCACCAGGCTCTCTCTCTCTCTTTCCCCCCTTCAGGCTCTCTCGCTCTCATCTTACCCCCCCAGGGTCTCCCTCTCCCCCCCGCCACTCTCTTTCCCCCCCCCCCAACCCCCGTCTTTCTCTTCCCCCCCCCCAACCCCCGTCTTTCTCTTCCCCCCCCACCCCCTTCCCCCAGGCTCGCTCGCCCCCCCTTCCTACCAATCAAAGGCTCTCTCTCCTCCCTCCTGAGCTCTCTCTTCGCCCCCCCCCGCCAGGCTCTTTCCCACCCCCAGCTCTCTCTCTCTCCCCCCCCCCCCCACCCCCCTCAAGCTCTCTCTCTCCCCCCTCCTCCCCTCAAAGCTCTCTCTCTCCTCCCTTCTCCCCTCAAAGCTCTCTCTCTCTCCTCTCTCCTCCCCTCAAAGCTCTCTCTCCTCCCCTCACAGCTCTCTCCTCCCCTCACAGCTCTCTCTCCTCCCTCCTACCCTCAAAGCTCTCTCTCTCTCTCTCTCTCTCTCCTCCCCTCAAAGCTCTCTCTCCCCCCCCACTCTCTATCCCCCCCGTCTCTATCCCCCCCTCTCTCTCTCCCCCCCAGCTCCCCCAGGCTCACTCTTCCCCACACACCCCCCGGCTCACTCTGCCCCCCACCGCCCAAGCTCTCTCTCCGCTCTCGAACAGAACCTTCCAAACATGGTGTCGAACTTAGACTCATTCTAGTCTGATCCTGACGAAAGTTTTCCTCCAAGGGATGCCCTTGATTTACATTTGAACTCTCCACAACTTCAGACTGTTTGTCTGCCTGACTCAGACTTAAATTTTGATTGTCTCTTGGACTTGTTTCCAGTATATATGATGTAGGATTTGTTACTGGTACTCTATATGTATCAAAACTATCTGATGTGTCAGAAATAATTGAATCATTCCAACCTTCAACTCCTTCCACATCTGTAGGTAAAATATGATCAATGTGAACAAACCTAACCTATCCATGATCAAACATCTTAACCAAATATGTGCGAGGACCACATATCTTCACCACTCTTCCGAGCAACAACTTTAACCATTTATGGTGATGGTCCTTCACGATCCCCTTCTGATTTAATTTCACACTTCTCTCTTTTACTCTACCTCTATCATGATTCTCTTTCTGTCTTAATTGTTTCTCTTCTACCGACTGTGCCAAGTTTGGTTTTAACAACGAGAATCTGGTCCGTGGCTGTTGTTTGAGAAACAACTCTGCTGATGTTCTACTAGTAGTTGTATGAGGAGTATTACGATAGGTAATTAGAAAATTAACCAATTTGTGATCCAATGACAACTGTCGTTTCTTTGGATTTGGAGCCAACATCTGTTCGATGAGGGCACGTTTTACAATTTGTACTGTGCGCTCTGCTGCACCATTTGAAGCAGGGTGGTATGGTGGCACCTTGGGATGTTTCACAACATTTTTGCGCGTGAACTGTGCAAATTCTTCTGAACAAAATTGTGGTCCATTATCAGAAACAATTTCTTCTAAGAGGCCAAATGAAGAAAATAATCTTCGTAAAATGTCTAATGTTTTACTTGTTATTTTCCACATTGGAAACATCTTGACCCATTTCGAATGGCTATCAATCACAATGAATAATCGCTGTCCGTCTAGCTCAGCAAAATCAATATGTAACCTTTGCCACATCCTGGGAGGCCATTTCCATGGCTGTAATGGTATTGATGGTGGTTCCTTGCTTACCAATTGACATGTTGTAAACTGACTAATGATGTACTCTGTATCTTTATCTAGACCTGGCCACCATAAGTAACTAACTGCGTGCAAAAGTCTTGGTCAAGCACATTCCCAGGTGCTGGTCATTCCCAGGTGAAGATCTCCTAATAATTTGGACCTGAATTTATTTGGTATAACCACTCTTGCACACCACATGATGTAATCTTTATAGACTGATAACTTATTCCTACAAAAGAAGAACGGATGAATATCTTTGTCAGTTACCTGGTTTGGCCATCCATTTACGATGTACTCATACACCTTTGACATAACTGGGTCACGTTCGGTTGCTCTACCAATCTCCAGCTATGACTTGTAGTTCATCAATGTATGTTTGGATGGAGGATTGCTGGCAGGGGCTTATGGTCCGTAATGATGGTAAACATAAGACCATACAAGTATTTATGGAACTTCCTGGGAACCTACGCAGGGAGACAAAGGGAAATAAAATAGAGGCAGAAGCAAAAAATAGAAAAGAGAATAGTAAAAGTGGAGGGCAAAGAAACCCAAGGCAAAAACAAAAAGGGCCACGTTACAGCAAAATTCTAAAGGGGCAAAGTGTGTTAAAAAGACAAGCCTGAAGGCTCTGTGCCTCAATGCGAGGAGTATTCGGAATAAATGGACGAATTAATTGCGCAGATAGCAGTTAACGGATATGATGTAATTGGCATCACGGAGACATGGCTCCAGGGTGACCAAGGCTGGGAACTCAACATCCAGGGGTATTCAACATTTAGGAAGGATAGGTAGAGAGAATAAGGAGGCAGGGTGGCGTTGCTGGTTAAAGAGGAATTTAATGCAATAGTAAGGAGGGACATTAGCCTAGATGATGTGGAATTGGTATGGGTGGAGCTGCGGAATACCAAAGGACAGAAAACGCTAGTGGGAGTTGTGTACAGACCACCAAACAGTAGTAGTGAGGTTGGGGACAGCATCAAACACGAAATAAGGGATGCGTGCAATAAAGGTACAGCAGTTATCATGGGCGACTTTAATCTACATATTGATTGGGCTAACCAAACTGGTAGTAATGCCTGGATTTCCTGGAGTGTATTAGGGATGGTTTTCTAGACCAATATGTCGAGGAACCAACTAGAGAGCTGACCATCCTAGACTGGGTGATGTGTAATGAGAAGAGACTAATTAGCAATCTTGTTGTGCGAGGCCCCTTGGGGAAGAGTGACCATAACATGGTAGAATTCTTTATTAAGATGGAGAGTGACACAGTTAATTCGGAAACTAGGGTCCTGAACTTAAGGAAAGGTAACTTCGACAGTATGAGGCGTGAATTGACTAGAATAGACTGGCAAAGAATACTTAAAGGGTTGACGGTGGATAAGCAATGGCAAACATTTAAAGATCATATGGATGAACTTCAGCAATTGTACATCCCTGTCTGGAGTAAAAATAAAATGGGGAAGGTGGCTCAACCGTGGCTAAGAGAAATTAAGGATTGTGTTAAAACCAAGGAAGAGGCATATAAATTGGCTAGAAAAAGTAACAAACCTGAGGACTGGGAGAAATTTAGAATTCAACAGAGGAGGACTAAATGTTTAATTAAGAGGGGGAAAATAGAGTACGAGAGGAAGCTTGCAGAGAACATAAAAACTGACTGCAAAAGCTTCTATAAATATATGAAGAGAAAAAGATTAGTGAAGACAAATGTAGGTCCCTTGCAGTCGGATTCAGGTGAATTTATAATGGGGAACAAAGAAATGGCAGACCAATTGAACAAATACTTCAGTTCTGTCTTCACGAAGGAGGACACGAATAACCTTCCGAATGTACTAGGGGACAGGGGGTCTAGTGATAAGGAGGAACTGAGGGATATCCTTATTAGGCGGGAAATTGTGTTCGGGAAATTGATGGAATTGAAGGCCAATAAATCCCCGGGGCCTGATAGTTTGCATCCTAGAGTACTTAAGAAAGTGGCCCTAGAAATAGTGGATGCATTGGTGATCATTTTCCAACAGTCTATTAACTCTGGATCAGTTCCTATGGACTGGAGGGTAGCTAATGTAACACCACTTTTTAAAAAAGGAGGGAGAGAGAAAACAGATAAATATAGACCGGTTAGCCTGACATCAGTAGTGGGGAAAATGTTGAAATCAATCATTAAGGATGAAATAGCAACGCATTTGGAAAGCAGTGACAGGATTGGTCCAAGTCAGCATGGATTTATGAAAGAGAAATCATGCTTGACAAATCTTCTGGAATTTTTTGAGGCTGTAACTAGTAGAGTGAACAAGGGAGAACTAGTGGATGTGGTGTATTTGGAATTTCAAAAGGCTTTTGACATGGTCCCGCACAAGAGATTGGTGTGCAAAGTCAAAGTGCATGGTACTGGGGTTAATGTACTGACGTGGATAGAGAACTGGTTGGCAGACAGGAAGCAGAGAGTCGAGATAAACAGGTCCTTTTCAGAATGGCAGGCAGTGACTAGTGGAGTGCCGCAGGGCTCAGTGCTGGGACCGCAGGGCTCAGTGCTGGGACCCCAGCTCTTTACAGTATACATTAACGATTTGGATGAAGGAATTGAGTGTAATATCTACAAGTTTGCAGATGACACTAAACTGGGTGGTGGTGTGAGCTGTGAGGGGGACGCTAAGAGGCTGCAGGGTGACTTGGACAGGTTAGGTGAATGGGCAAATGCATGGCAGATGCAGTATAATGTGGATAAATGTGAGGTTATCCATTTTGGGGGCAAAAACACAAAGGCAGAATATTATCTGAATGGCGGCAGATTAGGAAAAGGGGAGGTGCAACGAGACCTGGGTGTCATGGTTCATCAGTCATTGAAGGTTGGCATGCAGGTACAACAGGCGGTGAAGAAGGCAAATTTGAGTTTAGGAGCAGGGAGGTCTTACTGCAGTTGTACAGGGCCTTAGTGAGTCCTTGCCTGGAATATTGTGTTCAGTTCTGGTCTCCTAATCTGAGGAAGGACGTTCTTGCTATTGAGGGAGTGCAGCGAAAGTTCACCAGACTAATTCCAGGGATGGCTGGACTGTCATATGAGGAGAGACTGGATCAACTGGGCCTTTATTCACTGGAGTTTAGAAGGATGAGAGGGGATCTCATAGAAACGTCTAAGATTCTGACGGGACTGGACAGGTTAGATGCGGGAAGAGTGTTCCCGATATTGGGGAGGTCCAGTACCAGGGGACATAGTCTTAGGATAAGGGGTAGGCCATTTAGGACTGAGATGAGGAGAAACATCTTCACTCAGAGAGTTGTTAACCTGTGGAATTCCCTGCCGCAAAGAGTTGTTGATGCCAGTTCATTGGATGTATTCAAGAGGGTGTTAGATATGGCCCTTACGGCTAAGGGGATCAAGGGGTATGGAGAGAAAGCAGGAAAGGGGTACTGAGGGAATGATCAGCCATGATCTTATTGAATGGCGGTGCAGGCTCGAAGGGCCGAATGGTCTACTCCTGCACCTATTGTCTATGTTTCGACGTTTCTTGACCTCAAAAATTAATGCCAAAGCCTCCCTTTCAATTTGCGCATAATTATGCTCACTGGCACCGAGAGTGCGTGAAGCAAAAGCAATTGGTCTCTCCTCCCCACTATGTAGTCTATGAGAGATCACTGCCCCAATTCCATACGGAGAGGCGTCACATACTAGCTTGATCTCCTTAGATTAGTCATAGTGAACTAACATGGTGCTCTCAACCAACTGGCCTTTAACTCCTTGAATGCTGTGTTGCATTCTTCTGACCACTTCCAATGGACCTGTTTTTTCAATAGTTCATTCAGTGGATCTAATACTGTAGCCAAATCTGGACTCTGACAGTTCAGTCAAGTGTACTTGTAATTTATCTTGGATTTTTAGCTGTTAATCAAAACACAGAAGCCCTCAAAGTTGCTCTATTGGTTGGCTGAATCATTCACCTAAAAAATTTCAGCTCGGTTATCTGATTACCTTATCCTACGTCGCCAATGTATGTTTTCGGTACAACATCACAAACACACAGGCTTTAAAATGGCTGATAACTTCAGGGAGCCACTCAGGTGACTCCCTCTTTATTGTTGTAAACAGCAATGGCTGCAATGCCACAGTAGTCCACTGAGTGCACTACAAATATTACCCCCCCTCCCACATGCAAGCTCTCTCTCTTTCTCTCTCTCTTCCCCCGCCACCCCCCAACCCGCCCTCTCTCCCTCCTCCCAACCCCCCAAGCTCTCTCTCTCCCCACTCCCCAAGCTTTCTTCCTCTCCTCCACCAAGCTCTCTCTCTCTCTCCCTCCCTCCCTTCCTGCCCCCAGGCTCTCCTTCTACCTTGCACCCCTCTCTCCTCCCCCCGCCGCAACTGCTCAGCGGGAGGCTCAGGGGTTTGCAACTCAGCTCTATCTCTCCCCGCCCAGATTCTCTCAACATCACCACCAACACTCTGTCTTCCCCCACCCCCCCCCCGCCCCCCGGCTCTCACTCCCGCCAGGGTGTCTCTTTTTTCCATCCCCAGGTTCTCTCTCTTCTCCACCACCCCCCCCCCCCCCCACCGTCTCTCTCTTTCTCTCCCCACCCCCCAGGGTCTCTCTCTCTCTCTCCCCCCCCCGCCCCTCCCCAGGCTCCCCCTCTCTCTCCTCCTCCCTTCCCCAGACACCCCCTCTCTCTCTCCTCCCCCCCCTCCCCAGACACCCCCTCTCTCTCCTCCCCCCTCCCCAGTCACACCCTCTCTCTCCTCCCCCCCTCCCCAGACACACCCTCTCTCTCCTCCCCCCCTCCCCAGACACACCCTCTCTCTACTCCCCCCCTCCCCAGACTCCCCCCCTCTCTCTCCTCCCCCCCTCCCCAGACTCCCCCCCTCTCTCTCCTCCCCCCCTCCCCAGACTCCCCCCCTCTCTCTCCTCCCCCCCTCCCCAGACTCCCCCCCTCTCTCTCCTGCCCCCCTCCCCAGACTCCCCCCCTCTCTCTCCTCCCCCCCTCCCCAGACTCCCCCCCTCTCTCTCCTCCCCCCTCCCCAGACTCCCCCCCTCTCTCTCCTCCCCCCTCCCCAGACTCCCCCCTCTCTCTCCTCCCCCCCTCCCCAGACTCCCCCCTCTCTCTCCCTCCCCCCTCCCCAGACTCCCCCCCTCTCTCTCTCCTCCCCCCCCTCCCCAGACTCCCCCCCTCTCTCTCCTCCCCCCTCCCCAGACTCCCCCTCTCTCTCCTCTCCCCCTCCCCAGACTCCCCCTCTCCCTCCTCCCCAGACTCCCCCTCTCTCTCCCCCCTCCCAGACTCCCCCTCTCTCTCCTCCCCCCCTCCCCAGATTCACCCTCTCTCTCCTCCCCCCCCTCCCCAGATTCACCCTCTCTCTCCTCCCCCCCCTCCCCCTCTCTCTCCTCCCCCCTCCCCCTCAGTCTCCTCCCCCCTCCCCCTCAGTCTCCTCCCCCCTCCCCTCAGTCTCCTCCCAGACTCCCCCTCAGTCTCCTCCCCAGACTCCCCCTCAGTCTCCTCCCCAGACTCCCCCTCTCTCTCCTCCCCAGACTCCCCCTCTCTCTCCTCCTCTCTCTCTCCCCAGACTCCCCCTCTCTCTCCTCCTCCCTCCCCCAGACTCCCCCTCTCTCTCCTCCTCCCTCCCCAGACTCCCCCTCTCTCTCCTCCTCCCTCCCCCAGACTCCCCCTCTCTCTCCTCCTCCCTCCCCCAGACTCCCCCTCTCTCTCCTCCTCCCTCCCCCAGACTCCCCCTCTCTCTCCTCCCCCTCCCCCCCCCCTCTCTCTCCTCCCCCCCTCCCCAGACTCCCCCTCTCTCTCCTCCCCCCCTCCCCAGACTCCCCCTCTCTCTCCTCCCCCCCCTCCCCAGACTCCCCCACTCTCTCCTCCGCCCCTCCCCAGACTCCCCCTCTCTCTACTCCCCCCTCCCCAGACTCCCCCTCTCTCTACTCCCCCCTCCCCAGACTCCCCCTCTCTCTCCTCCCCCCCTCCCCAGACTTCCCCTTTCTAGACTCCCCCTCTCTCTCCTCCCCCCCCTCCCCAGGCTCCCCCTCTCTCTCCTCCTCTCCTCCCCCCTCCCCCTCCTCCCTCCTCCCCCTCCCCAGACTCCCCCTCTCTCTCCTCCCCCCCTCCCCAGACTCCCCCTCTCGCCTCCCCCCTCCCCAGACTCCCCCCTCTCTCCCCCCCCCCCCAGACTCCCCCCCTCTCCTCCTCCCCCCCCAGACTCCCCATCTCTCTCCTCCCCCCCTCCCCAGACTCCCCCTCTCTCTCCTCCTCCTCCCCCCCTCCCCAGACTCCTCTCCCTCCTCCCCCCTCCCCAGACTCCCCCTCTCTCTCCTCCTCCTCCCCCCCTCCCCAGACTCCCCCTCTCTCTCCTCCTCCTCCCCCCCTCCCCAGACTCCCCCTCTCTCTCCTCCTCCTCCCCCCCTCCCCAGACTCCCCCTCTCTCTCCTCCTCCTCCCCCCCTCCCCAGACTCCCCCACTCTCTCCTCCCCCCTCCCCCCCCTCCCCAGACTCCCCCTCTCTCTCCTCCCCCCTCCCCAGACTCCCCCTCTCTCCTCCCCCCTCCCCAGACTCCCCCTCTCTCCTCCCCCCTCCCCAGACTCCCCCTCTCTCTCCTCCCCCCCCCCAGACTCTCCATCTCTCTCCTCCCCCCCCCAGACTCTCCATCTCTCTCCTCCCCACCTCCCCAGACTCCCCCTCTCTCCTCCCTCCTCCCCAGACTCCCCCTCTCTCCTCCCTCCTCCCCAGACTCCCCCTCTCTCTCCTCCCCCCCCCAGACTCCCCCCTCTCTCCTCCCCCCCCAGACTCCCCATCTCTCTCCTCCCCCCCTCCCCAGACTCCCCCTTCCCCCTCCCCAGACTCCCCCTCTCTCTCCTCCTCCCCCCCTCCCCAGACTCCCCCTCTCTCTCCTCCCCCCTCCCCAGACTCTCCCTCTCTCTCCTCCCCCCTCCCCAGACTCCCCCCTCTCTCCTCCCCCCTCCCCAGACTCCCCCCCCTCTCTCCTCCCCCCCTCCACAGACTCCCCTCTCTCTCTCCTCCCCCCCTCCCCAGACTCCCCCACTCTCTCCTCCCCCCCTCCCCCTCACTCTCCTCCCCCCCCTCCCCCTCACTCTCCTCCCCCCCCTCCCCCTCACTCTCCTCCCCCCTCCCCAGACTCCCCCTCTCTCTCTCCTCCTCCCTCCCCCAGACTCCCCCTCTCTCTCCTCCTACCTCCCCAGACTCCCCCTCTCTCTCCTCCCCCCTCCCCAGACTCCCCCTCTCTCTCCTCCCCCCCCTCCCCCCCTCCCCAGACTCCCCCTCTCTCTCCTCCCCAGACTCCCCCTCTCTCTCCTCCTCCCCCCTCCCCAGACTCCCCCTCTCTCTCCTCCCCCCCAGACTCCCCCTCTCTCTCCTCCCCCCCTCCCCTCCCTCTCCTCCCCCCCTCCCCCTCCCTCTCCTCCCCCCCTCCCCAGACTCCCCCTCTCTCTCCTCCCCCCTCCCCAGGCAACCCTCTCTCTCCTCCCCCCCTCCACAGACTCCCCCTCTCTCTCCTCCCCCCCTCTCTCTCCTCCCCCCCTCCCCAGACTCACCCTCTCTCTCCTCCCCCCCCCCTCCCCCCTCACTCTCCTCCCCCCCCCCCCTCCTCTCCTCCCCCCTCACTCTCCTCCCCCCCTCCCTCCCCCTCACTCTCCTCCCCCCCCTCCCCCTCACTCTCCTCCCCCCTCCCCAGACTCCCCCTCTCTCTCTCCTCCTCCCTCCCCCAGACTCCCCCTCTCTCTCCTCCTACCTCCCCAGACTCCCCCTCTCTCTCCTCCCCCCCTCCCCAGACTCCCCCTCTCTCTCCTCCCCCCCTCCCCAGACTCCCCTCTCTCTCCTCCCCAGACTCCCCCTCTCTCTCCTCCCCCCTCCCCAGACTCCCCCTCTCTCTCCTCCCCCCCCAGACTCCCCCTCTCTCTCCTCCTCTCCTCCCCCCTCCCCCTCCCTCCTCCTCCCCCTCCCCAGACTCCCCCTCTCTCTCCCTCCCCCCCTCCCCAGACTCCCCCTCTCTCCTCCTCCCTCCCCCAGACTCCCCTCTCTCTCCTCCTCCCTCCCCCCAGACTCCCCCTCTCTCTCCTCCCCCCCTCCCCAGACTCCCCCCTCTCTCTCCTCCCCCCCC